>NW_017100724.1:257667-322962 GCF_001263275.1 Habropoda laboriosa | reverse complement strand
ACATCGTCTGTAAATTAAATAATTTGTAAATCAAAAGTAGAATTAAGTATAAGAAATAATTTAATATATTATTTTCGATATAATCGACTAACGA
Organism: Habropoda laboriosa; assembly: GCF_001263275.1. Classification (NCBI taxonomy): domain Eukaryota; kingdom Metazoa; phylum Arthropoda; class Insecta; order Hymenoptera; family Apidae; genus Habropoda; species Habropoda laboriosa. Next base: position 322,868 of record NW_017100724.1, on the reverse strand, counting down.
AGCGAAATGGATTCATAGTCACATATTTTTGGTTCAAAATGTCCAGCAGGTGACCGAAGTTTGTTGAACTCCTCGCTGGACATCCTGCAGAACAAGTACCACTGAGAGCGTGAGTGAGATTCTCACGAATTCTGTTTGCGATGCAAAGGAATCTGGTGCCTGAGGTTTATTAAGCACAATTCCACTGACAGCTGATTTGCACAATAAGACTTCCTGTTTTAAGGACACTGTGCAAGCGAGATCGCGAATTTCAAAGGTAAGACGGATCCAGATGAGAATAACAAGCTGTTTCACAGATTTGTTATTCATAAAGTACTGTATTTACACTAAGACGAGACGAACTTGATACATCTCACTTCTAACATCAATTAAAATACGGCAAAACAGCTGAAATTAATTACACTACTATCTCACAACTTTTACACCCAAGAAAATCAATTTTTATAGCGAGATAAACAGCGATCGTTTATCTCTGATAACTAATTTCTCCGTTTTTGTCGTGAACAAAGTCTCCAAAAAATATGGAGACAGTTAATCTCTCGAAATTAATTCAATCTCGAAAAAATTCTATCGGTACATCGTATTAAGAATCTTCGTTGTTCCTGAAAATATAGATTCACATAGCGATTGAACAATTTACGTTCACTGAAACGTCTCGTTCCAATACCAAGCTGCCTTTTTTTCGTGTAATTGGCTTCGTTGTTCCGGCGTATCGGTCGTTGGACGGAAAGGAGCGCGTAACGCGATTTCAGTGGAAATAATAAGCGGAAAACGATCGCGTTTCCGTTTCCTAACGAAGTGGAAAAAAGAGAAATCGGTGTCGCGTCTGGCACGGAGTAAGCCGAGACGAAGGCTGTGCGACCATTTGAAAGAATTCCTCCTAAGCCACTCGATGAAACGCGAACACCATTATTCTTTCAGCGGCGCGCTTCTTGTTACTCATTTCCTTCCGGATAAATGATGCCGCCGATCGTTTTACTTCACGGGAATTTCTTCTATCGAATCAGATCGACGAGGAATCAAGCGTGGACGATCAATCGAGCTGAATTCTTTCTTCGATTATTTTACGGTATGCGATATCACTTGAAATTTGTTCTATTTTGAAAAGAAAGGACGTCGTGGATTTGTTCTAACATTCGAGAATGAACGGACTAAATTATGAATTCGTGTACGTATATTTGAGGAAAAGGAAAAACGAAATAGCATTTTAATGATAACGAAGAAAATTGTTCCTTTTTGATATTAAATTTCTGGTTTTGTGAAATATTAAGTTACATTCGTGGCGAAAATGATATGCAACGAATTGTGTTGCGTCGTGCGCTTCGAACATTCAGTATGCTCGAAAATGGTGGCGCAGGATTGTCGGTGGTTCTTGGTGTGGGTTGGTTGTTGTTGTGAAGTCGTGGTGACTTAGAGTTTGCACGTACTTCAATATGTTGTAAGACAAAGGCTTCAATGATATGCAACGAATTGTGTTGCGTCGTGCGCTTCGAACATTCAGTATGCTCGAAAATGGTGTGGGTTGGTTGTTGTTGTGAAGTCGTGGTGATTTAGAGTTTGCACGTACTTCAATATGTTGTAAGACAAAGGCTTTATGTTGAAGAGTGACAATTTTATGTGGTGTGTGTTCGTTACGTGCTACTTGTCTATTTTCCCTTTCTGATCAGTCTTTTTGCCGCGTTGGTGCGCTTATTTATAAATGGGTGTACGGGTACAAGGTGGTGGTTTCCGCCAATGAGGACGGGTCTACCCTCTTGGACGGTCCTCCCTGGCCAGCGAGCATGCCGACCACCCTGGAATTTCCAAGTTGGCAGGGTGGTGGTGTGTCGCGATGACGGGGGAGTGAGGCCCAAGGAGCTTTGGGCGGTCAGGGAGACGCGAGAGGTTTTATGACATGTCAATGTCTATTGAATGTTCACGAGTGGGCACCGGGAAGGTATCTGGCCCGCAGAAAATTTATTTTTCTGCGGCCATAAAACGCTTCCTGGGCTTCGTGGGCAATTTGAAAGAAAAATTAATTAACGCGAAGAAAAAAAGGGGCGCATTCAAAAATAGCGTAAACAGGCGTCCATGTCATAAGCCCAATCCCTAACAAATTGAAAAAAAAAATACTTTTAGTACACTGTAATTTTTTCTAATTTTTGAAACGAGAATTGTCAGGAATAAATTGGACGCAATATTTCAACTCCATTTTTTAATTAATACCAGAGGATATTAAAGCAGAGAATATGAAATTTTAACACGTGCAATTAGTGAAAGAATAATAAGGTAAAGGGTTAATATTGAAAGCTTGGAAAGTGTTCTGCGAAGTTCAGTTCTGAAAACTACTCAATGGTCGTACAACTATGAGTGCTCAATGCTCAAGTTGCTTTTCATTCTAGAACCTGCGAAGCTTTAAAGCTTCAAAACTTTACAGAGGTGGAGAAAAGAAATAATTCAAACACTGAAAGTGTAAGGTTAACGAGAGATTGAACACTCCAGATGTTGAAAGCTTTGATTTCGAAGTTTTTTTTTTTTGCAGCGGAAAGCTTTGACTTCAAAAGTTCGCTTTTGGAATTTTTCAACTCCACACATTTTCTCACGTGAAAAGAACTGATTGCGAGTTTTAGAGCTCGAGGTTGCGAAAGCTTTGAATTCGGAATTTCAAACTTGAGCAAGCTCGACTTTTTAAATAGAAAGTTTACATTCGCGAATACTCCTAAATTAAAAATTTTATGAAAAATAATTTCTTCCCATGAAAATTGTCCGCAATTAACAAATTTCCACTTCCAAGATCACTTAACGAAGGATCATATTTTAAAGATCATGTGTGTTACTTATGTTTTATTAGTATTGAGGTAAATTTCCTATCAAGTTTGTCCAATTTTAACGAAACATTTACACGTCTGTCTACGGAGAACTATTAGTTAGAGAGGGTCTAATATCACCAAGTAGTATATCGTGTCACGAAGTTGTATTTGAGTTTGAATTTGACGCACACGGTGATCCAGAGAACGTCCATGCAGAATCCCATAATCTGGCTGCACATCAGCATTGTCCACTGCGTGAAAGGCAAGATCGTCTCAAGTATGACATCTCAGACCACCGAGGAATATCAAGGGAATTACTATACCTGTCGTATCAGTATTACATGCTACACCTAAACGTGTACATTATCATCTTAATTTAACGATTTTGGATAAATAACAAAACAGATTACAAAAAGAACGATAAAATTGAAATTTTCCGCACGAACAATAATCTTACTGCAATTACTATCAAAATCGAATAACAATCGAGCATCTTTCGTGAATGGAAAAAATTTGACATACGAAGGTGGAAATGTGACATAAACTCAGACACTGAAATACGATTACATTTCTGAAAGACACAAGTCTAACGACAGCAACGTACTTATTGGAAAATTTGATCGAAAAACAGAATTAAAATTGGAAAATAGAATTGAATTCCTGAAAGATAGAAACCTGTATTTTAAGATTTAACGATAGCAACGTACTTATTGAAAAATCTGATAAAGGAGGAATGAAAATTAGCGCAAGAGGTATTTCAATGGACGTTAAAACTTTCACATCGACGTGTTCGCCAGTGATAACTTATGAAAAATCGAGCCTTGGCGAGAAGTGCAATCAGGAAATTGCGGATCGCTGGCGGGATAAACAAATGGCGAAGTGACTGTATCGTTAAAGCGGTTGTCCGTCATTTCGATTGACCTGCACGCATAATATTTCAAGAGAAATGTAACTACCAGGTCACATGCGATCCGCGAATAGCGTACATGCGTTATGATAGATGATAAAATGCGCGGCAGTGTACGAACAAAGAAACCGTATTCGCGGCTGGTCTCGCGTTGATGTTATTAATGAACAATTCCACGCAGCAAGTCGAACCGCGAGACAGCCGTTCTCTTCTATTAACAGCCGTCTGAACTCGATTCGGTACAGTGCTCTTCGTTATTCGGAATAGTTCGTTAAATTACGTACACCTTGGTGAGTGTGTGAAGTTGCAAAACTAAATTAGATTTCTAATTGTAAAGAAATTGATAAATTCAATAAATTATGAGAAAAGAAAATTGTAGAATTTTAAATATTAAATAAAATTGAATTGAAATTCAAATTTAATAGCGAAATAGAGAAATTTCAGATTTCTCTTTATTCACAAATTGATAATCTATTAAAAGTCGTATGAGATTTTAAATCATTCAGAAATTGATCGATTCGGTGATTACTTGAGTGCTGAGTTCTGAATTTTTTCGTGTTAACATAAAGTTCACACAATTCCTGGCAAGTTACTGTTAAAGAATCTAAGGGAAATTAATTTATTTAAATTTTACAAAACAATTCTCATTCCTCCACGAAAAATCTGATATTTCGTATTATATTCTGTTTTCTAATATTCATACCTTTTGGTATTTCTAATTGGGAATGCGACAAAGAATGAATTGCGCCAATTAAGAATTCTTTAGTCGAACAAAATCAGCACAATATACTCTGTTAATAATTCTTCAAATAACGCGAAACATCAACTTCGTCATGTTGCAAAAATACCGAAATATCGTTTAAATGTAAATTTTCTTTCCGCATTAATATCGATAATACCGAAAAAGCGTCGATGATTTTTCACCGTTCAACGGATCGGCGTGGAAATATTTCTCTCTTAAAATTAATATTCCGACCCACGTTTTCATTTTTCGTAGTCGCATAATGAACTTCAGGCCGTAAAAGTGTATTGTTTAAAGTGTGCGCGCGATTAAATTCGACGCGGAGCTGCTCGCATTACGTCAACTGAAACTAGTTAACAACTCTATCTCGCGTTAAATGATAGCGGATGGTTACAAGCTTTTGCATTTACCGGGGCAGAAGAGCAAGCGCGTGTTATGCTGATGCTGAAAACGGGGAACTTACACTCGTTACGTTTCGTGTAATGAACTTTCAGAATGACGGGCAACATGAACACAGCCTACACTCAGAGTGCGAGCTAGAATTATCCTTTCCTTAAAGCACCTATTTTATATTCAACACTTTTCCGTGTAGTTTTAACGGAGTATTTGCGTTACAGAGGAAACTCGATAAATTCAGCGCGATATTCGAAGTGAAAAATATTAGAGAGACGAATATTTATTTCGTTTTTCAAACATATTTATCGCAACTTGGATTTTGTCGATTTTACATATGAATTAGGTTGTGTAATATGAAATTCAGGTTGATACTAAATTCCCTTAACAAGAATTGGATGAATTTTAAGTCATCACGAACGAGCTCAGAGCTTTTCAACATTTTTAAAAAATCATTCGAGTGATTTTTTTTTAATTAAGTAAAGTATTTACAATTTGTTCAGGATGAATTTTGTGCACAATCGAATTAGATAAATTTGACTTTGAAATGAATAATTTTTGTTTGCTGGTTAATTGCTGTAATTGAAATTTCGTTACATGTTCGCAATGAGGTACAGTAACGTCAGAAACGATTGTTTTCTACGGGAGATGAGTATTTACCTCCTTTTTGGTGAAACGATAAGACGTTGTCGTCAAACTGGTGTCTCTGGACGGAGGTGGTGGTTCCTTCGCCCTTGCCTCCACTTCCTGAAGAACCACAAGCCTTCGATTTTGCTGCTTCCAAGATAACGCGGTGAAACTTTCAAAGAAGGAGCCGTCTGTGTCTTGAATCCTGGAAGATCAACTACGTTTTATTCTCGTCACTTGTTGCTCGTTCGTTTCCCCTGCACTCTCGCGTATACAGGGTGATCTGATCAAAATCGCTGTCCAGATCACAATATCAATTTATCGCTGATCCAAGGGTAATTTTCAGTTATTTAACTCTCAGAATTTGAGAAAAAAAGGAAAAATTTGACAGAAAATTCGAATTTTTATTAATAAAATAATCGCTAAATAATAATATCTCTTTCGTCAAATTTAGCGGTGTTTTAATAATTTAGGCATTCTCCCCAAAATACTTTCCATATTTTAATACTACAATTTTTATCAAATTTTCATCAAACTTTTCATGCATATTTATAAAATCACAATTTTCTCCTCTAAATAACATTAAAAACATTCGCGAATTAATTAAATTGAAAATGAATAGTGAAAAGAGGGAACAGTTTGTTTGGGAAATAAATTCGAACTTTTCCTGCTAAATCGAGTTAAAGCAGGAAAATTCGAGGCGCGATAATCCTCGTACAATAGTGAAAAGGTTACGTGTCGATGATTTAGCGACAAGAAAGGAACAATCGACAGTAATCGCGGCAATTGTTCAAGGCGAGCTGCTCGCCGTCTAATTATCGCGCGCGCATACACGTATTTCCGCTCGTTTTTTCCTCGCACTTGCGTGTGCGCTGAGTTTTGCGTCGTTGCAGCAATATCGATCAGTCGAGGTGTTCCACAGTTTTTTTCCCTTCTGTTCCTTTCTCGCCCCGCCACCCCTCCGCTCCTTTTTAATTAATGTACGGCACTTCTGCGAGCGGGAAACGACACAACGAAACACGTTTCGCTGCAGTTTGGAAATTGCCTTTTAAAAAGCATCCACCGTTTCCGGGAGAAATTTCGCCAATGAAATTGGACTTCCCCTCGATCCTACGCCTTTTGGCGACAGTGCACGCTTCGAAATCGTAAGTGTACACTCGATTTACCACTATCGACGATACTGACGCACGCATGTCCGCGTGTTTATACGTAATTAACGACAATTACCTAACTTCCAATGACTACTCCTGTCGAAGTTGTCTCTTTCGGTGTGCTTTTAATTTAAACTATTTTGTTCTTCGTTAAATGTTTGGGAGCTTTAATTAAATATAGCGTAACTTTTATTGCTGGGATTGCAAATTAAACGAAATCTAATCTTTATTCGTAATTTATGGTTAAATATAGCAGGTCATAGTGATACTATGCAACTTATATCTTAAATTTTTTCTTCAAATATATTTTCAAGTATAATATCAAACATCTTCAGTTGATTTCTACCTCTCAGATTATTATTCCAGTAGATCCTCACTCTAATGCCTTCAAATCACTTCTTTTCCGATACTAAAAATACAAATTAAAAAATAAAAATATTAAATTAAATTAAAGTGCAAGTACAACGATGGAAACAGAAATATTTCTAAAATATCTCGTTCAAAGTATACCGATACAAAGTGACCGAATAACGCGAGTAAAAGGGTTAAACGACACAAAGCATAAATGATCGAAAAGTTCTATTCAACTTTGCAAGATTCGTCTGTAAAGAAATTAATAAAGCATTGAAACTCTTTCACGTTTCTTCAAAGTTTGCACAACCATGTTGCTTTTGAGCTACGCGCACACAACACACAAATTTAGTTTAACTATGCTTTACGAGTCACATCGAAGGAAGTCATTTTTCGCCAATTCGCAGTGATCACTTTTACAGCAGATATTCCGATGAAAAGCGCGCAGCATGGTAGATAGGAAGTTTATTGAATGAAATGAAAACGTTAGAGGGTCTTTGAAACAACACCGATGTCTCTTGAAATGATATCGAATTTTTATTCCCGATGTAGCCGCGATGTCGGATGTAACGGCGTAACTATCGGGATACGGCTAGTTAGAATGGTTTACATACTTCGAGCTAATAGCAGAGTCACTCGTAAAGTCAACAGGTGTGGCGTTAATTTTCGTGTTCCATTAACGCTGAATTTAAAGCACGCTTCCGCAGTGTGCCCGATCTTCCGAATTTATGCGCGTTCGCGTTCGTATCGTGCGCATTATGCTGCTTAGTTGTGACGAATTTTTTGGAAAATTATTGAAAAATGTCCTTCATTCGGAAATTAATTTACGGTGAATATTGGAGTAAGTAAATTTATTGCAGAATTTTTATACTTAGTCTTTAGTCGTGACGAATTTTTTAGAAAATTATTGAAAAATGTCCTTCATTGGGAAATTAATTTACGGTGAATATTGGAGTAAGTAAATTTATTGCAGAATTTTTATACTTAGTCTTTAGTCGTGACGAATTTTTTAGAAAATTATTGAAAAATGTCCTTCATTGGGAAATTAATTTACGGTGAATATTGGAGTAAGTAAATTTATTGCAGAATTTTTATACTTAATTTTCCAATAGAAATGACTTCTCAGAAATTCAAATTTCAAAGATGAATAATTTTTAATACCTATTTCATATACACTACGGGCCAAAAGTTTGGGATCACCTTTCAACTTTCATCAATACTGAATCTGCTGCTAATTTCTTATAGATTTCAAATTGATATTGTGGAGATGAATAGCAATTTACCTTAAATCGATTGATTCGAATGATAAAAAATTCTTAACGTTGCAATTTTTTTCTGCAAATTTTTGTATAACTTGCTATGCACAGTGATTCTAAAGCGGCCGGTAGTGTATGTATATTGTGCAAGAGTTTTTCTGGTGTAGAAAAATCTTCTTACCTTATCGATATCAGAAGATTATTATAAGAAACTAAAATGCCAAATAATGTAGATTATTTTGAACGTTAAAATTGCGTTTAACTTAAAAAAAGTAAATATACAAGTGTTAAAGAAAAGCTACCGATTTAATTTCTACCCCTATTTGGCAATACTTTACGTTCTATCCACAAATTTATGACAATCATCGTACAGATCTTCTCAAAGAAACATTTCAAAAATCCCAACACCATTTTCACACTTGTCAATCTTTACACAGCAAAACTCTCCCCTAGTTTCCACACGAAGGTTATCGGACGCGGTAATCTCGGCAACTGCAGAAAGAATTGCTTTCTTAGGAACAATAAAACGCCCCTTTTGAGCGACGCCGGAGACACAGGACAAAGGGATACGAAAAGGAGCGTGGAAACTAGCAAGATGAAAAATATGCAGATGAAAATACGCTAAGTGAGCGTGTCTTTGACGCGTCTGAAGGATCCATCGGTCGTCCCGGATCTAATTTAAATCCGAAAGAAGCGACGCCACGCTCAGAGTCCCGAAGGAACGTTCCACTTGGGCATGGCCGGTACGAGAGACGCTTCTTTCGTGGGCCGCGACGCCGATTAATCGAAATGGGACCGTTATTCCCTCCGACCGTGTCTGGAAATATTGTTCGGTTCGCGTCGCTCCGTTGGAGAGGTCGCAGCAACTCTCCGGAGGAAAGAAAGGCGCTCGTTTTAAACTAATTTCAATTTTATCGATCGAAATTCAGGCGAAAGAGATTGTTGGAATAATATTTTGTATATTTGTATTTCCGCAGATCTTGCGATTGGTTATTGTTCGAAAAAGGAAAATCTTGAATTTTAACGTGTTCAAATATTTCCCTGCCTCTGGATAGAATTGTTGCTTTGTTTTGTCGAATTAAAAGGCCGAATAATGTACCCAAATTGCGTGTGGATGTATATATGCGGCGCGTTCTAGATTAGCGCTGACGTGAAATGAATTTTAGGAAAGTTCGGGATACTTTTCTTTAGCTCCGAGTTTCTGCGAACATTTCAAAGAGAAAAGTGGAATTCATACTTTACAATGGTGTTTTTTAAATTTGTGTTTGTGAATTGTGGGAATTATTAAAATTTCGTCGCTGGGAATGAATTTAATATTACTTCTTGCGATATGCCAAATAAGGAAATAGAAAAGGAGTTGATATTTTTCAATGGTAATTTCAAGATTTACCTTTCTGGATTATGAGAGTCGATAAATTCTTGCTACTGTGAATTTAATATGAATTTTGATAAAATTGCAAATATTGCTGTAATTAATACAAAAATTGTGCATTTTCAAATGGTGATTTTAAAATTGATATTTATGAATTATGAGAATTATTAAAATTTTGTCACTGTGAATGAGTTTAATGCGATTTTTCACGAAATATCAAATATGAGAATAGAAAAGAGGAATTAATATTTTTCAATGGTGATTTTTAAATTTTTGTTTTTGGATTATGAGAGTCATTAAATTCTTAATATTGTGAATTTAACATGAATTTTGATAAAATTTCAAATATTGCCGTAATCGTGCATTTTCAAATCTTGTATCACTTTGACATCTTCTCTTTTCCTTTCCTGCAAGGTGACGACGTCACAGGTCCTGAATATTTCTTTAACGACTCACTTTATCGACTCAGCGACACCTTAAAATACCTAGTCACTTGACAACAATCGACGTAGCAATACGTTACTCAAGAAACACACAGCGCTGAGCGTTGACGTAGCGCCACAGCATTGAGGTGGATTTATGGTTCCTTGGCCGCGATTTATCGCAGCCCGATTTGAATTTATCGCGTTTCGCGTCGCGGTTAGCAACGTTCAAGCGCGTAATCGAGAGTTCTGTGTGAGAGGTGTTAGGATTAAAAGCCTATTAAACAGAACTTAACTACTCTTAACGCCAGCTTAGACCAATTTAAGTGAAACTTTCACACTTTCCAAAATCAACACAGTCAGCCCTCGGAAAATCTTCCAATTATTATTCAAGAATTTAATCAATCTTCCTAGAAAAAAAAAAATTATCCCTTAAAATCTTTCAAATATAGAGCAACGAGAGAAAAATTCATTTTGACGAAGGATTTGATACACGTTCGATTTTGAAACATTTAATATCGAACGTGTGAAAATGGTAATTGGCCCGATTTCAGCTGCAAGATTAATTTTCGTGAAACGAATCAAAGACGTGCTTGACTTGGACAAGTGTGTTATTGAAGTGTGGGTTTGGTGTATTCTTAGAGGTTTCGTTGCTGCTACAATGGTGTCCCATTGCGCTTTGACAATAATACAGAGACACGTAACAAATGAAGGGAGAGATAGAAAGCAACACCTGACGGTTTCTCGCGTTACGAAATCGATCTTGACCCGATTCCACAGAATCAGATAAAACTGTGGATACAGAGGGAAAATAGGTATTTATGGGCGTGAATAGTGCCTTTTAAATGGAAGAAAAACACGAGTTTTACATGTGTGTAAACATTCGTTTGAAGGGAGGAGATAGATAAGCCAGAAAATACACGATGCATTAACAAAAGATAAGATACATCGAAGGAACAAAATTAAACAGAATGTATAAAAATTTTTTAAAATACCATAGTTGTTATAACGTATCGAACAATAACCTTGAATCACAATAACAATACTACCATAAAAAATAAGAATATACACAAGACACAGTTGAAATTAGCTTTCTCAAATTCGACAGAGATCGCTGGATTTCCTAACAAGTTCGAAATTTGTCAGAATTTTAGTACGAAATCCCATTAAATTATTCTGACAGATTCGAGTAGACAAGTTAGAGTAAAATCTAACGAAACAGTATGAAATCCTATCAAACTTAAGCAAAGGCGAATTTATGTTATACCCGTAACTATGACTAATTTAAATTTTATTCAAAAAGTTGCTGCTGGTAAAGGATCTATTGAATACGACAAAGTCTATCGATCATTTTAGTTTGAAAAAGTTGGCTGAAATTCTAGACAACGTCTTCCTGTGTAACAAGGCTTACCTACTTACCAGATGACCTAATGGACCGAACCTTCCAATTTGTTGCAGCTTAGAGAGGTTATCCGGAGTTAGCCGAACTTTAACAGGATTTACCAAAATTGCTTATATGCTACCTCTGTTCAGTAGACTTCTTCAGAGTCTATCAAACTTCAATATACAGCGTCGTATACTAACCAGCTTCGATGAAATACTTTGAAGCACGGTGTATCCAGAGAAGTTTCATTTGAACACATCAAAATTCACTATACCGTTCGATCTCTTAATTCTAGGTTAATCCAGTGGAATCTGATAAAGTTAACATTGAAATTTCAATTCTGTTGAATTTACAATTGCAAAAATAACACGTCAAATTTATCTCACCTCGTCAACTTTATTTTCATCCATCGATGAAATTTCAATGATCGATCAATGAAACTTCATTGACTTCAGAAAATAAAAATGCAAACAAAAAACGAAGATTGCAAATTTTCAAAATTTCACAAAAGTTCATCAGACAAACCTAAGTTCGGAAATACTAAAATGTGTAGTATCGGGGCCTCCATACCCAAAAAAATTAGGAAACCGGCACGCGGGAATACAGAGGGAGTGGTTGGCGTAGCGCGCAAAGCCTCGGCTTGCTAAACCGAAGGTCCCGGGTTCGATTTCTGTGTTTGGTCCCTCAATATTTTTTCGTCGTCGGTTCCTACAAATGGTGGCTCAACCGAGATGGAGGCACCTACGGCTGCACGAAGCCAGGCGTTGTGAGATGAAAACATGTGAGAGGGTTGCACGTCTCCCAAAAGTTGAGTTGTGTTGCACTGAGGACATTCGAGGGCGAATGTCAGTTCAGGATGGCCGAGTGTAGTATCGGGGTCTCCATACCCAAAAAAATTAGGAAACCGGCACGCGGGAATACAGAGGGAGTGGTTGGCGTAGCGCGCAAAGCCTCGGCTTGCTAAGCCGAAGGTCCCGGGTTCGATTCCCGTGTTGGGTCCCTCAATAATTTTTCTGTCGGTTCCTACAAATGCAAGCTTTAAACGAACGAAAAATCAAGCTCCAGATACCTCGTCTCGGATCAAAAGTACTCCCAGCGACAGAAATGACCGAACTTTCATTCGTCACCGAGGAAAATTCGCCGGAAAGGAAAAAGGCAGCGGTACGTCAGAGAAATGCGCAATCTTCTCTCCCTTGAAGGACTTTCATTCGCCGCGGTGTACCGCGAATCGAATAACTGAAAAGGCAAGGAGAAGAAGAAGGGCAAACCGTCTCGGCAAACGACATAACGAGCTGGGACTAAGTGAAACGCCTGCAGGGTCGGAGAAATAGAAAAATCCAGCCGTGGAACAATCGAGATTACAGGGGAAGGGATGAAAATAAAAGAGAGAAACTGGTGAAACAACAGGCAGTAGTGATATCGGGCGTACCCGGGAGACGAGGCGGCGTGAAAGAGAGTAAAGGAGAGTAAAAGAAACAACGGCCTCGTTAAACGAGTCGAGTACTCTCTCTCGATATCGTACTTCAGTAATACACCACGTTCACCTCGTTAAGTACGGCCTGGTGCGCTAATTTATACAAAGCGGCGGCAGGGCCCATCGTGTATTCCGGCCAGTGTGATATTAATAAACGACCGTGACGGAACGCTGGTAAATCTGACGATTCTCCCCTTTAAGCTTGATTCCCACGCGTGCTGCGTTCAAGTCCGTGACAAGTACGCCGGTTACGATAGAAATGGTTTTGTGGAAAGGCGATCGGGTGTTCGACGAGATGAATTAAGTCTCTTTAAGGCTCTAACACGTTCAATGTCGTGGAAGAATTGAATTGGATTAGAATAGTAGCGCTGTTAAGGGCGATTTTGTGCAATTAGGGTTAGATGTGATAGTAGAAAGTAGTTTATGAAATTTTCTATTGTCTTTTGTGAATAATAAGCATAGACCTTTGAGAAATACTTTTATTCGAAAATCTGATAAAATTCTAATACAGTAAATAACGAGGAATGTTGTCAAATTATAAATTCACAGCGAAAAATATGAAAAATTGTCCGTTCGTCTAAATTTCAATAAATCAGAATAAATTATTTTAAACAACAAATTACAGAGGGAGTAACATATCTTTCCCTCAAAAAGTGATTTTTTTCACTGGTAAATCTATATCAACGAACGCTGTCAAACTGTTAATTAATTTCACAGTAAAGAGCACTATTAAAAATTTCCTATTCATCTAAATTTCAATAAATTACAATTCGAAGGACATCACGAAAAATTTCTCTAAATTTCAATAAATCACAATAAATCATAAACAGCAAATTACTCCTCGAGAAACGATTTCCTTCGTCCCCCTTTCCACCCACCCTTAACTCTATCGTTTACCACGAACAATCAACCAATCCCACGATTAGATCACCTTCAAAAGAACCCGTGGAACCCGTCTCTAAGAGCGCAACCTTAAAAAAAAGAGCAGCGTAATTCTCTCTAGGGCGCATTTCTCGTGGCAATTTCGGCCCGGCCTGAACTGCGGGGCCCGAGATTTCGTTACGATTCGCTCGTACAAGAATAAATCTGGCATTGCCTTCGTTCCAGCCCCGGTTTATCTAATTTATTCCCCGGGGCCGTGGTACAAAGAGTTCTCCCTTCCCTTCGAAAATGGAATTTCAATGCGGGAAACGCTTACCGGGGAGGCTTAGAGGCCGCCATTTCCCTTCCAACCCCTTCCTCGAGCATCGTCGCTCCCCTTTCCGTGTCTGTATCTACTTTCACGAGCTTCTTTGACGTTTCACAGCATCTGTTGCTGCGGCACACGAGGCGAAACGAGGACAGCTCGCCGGGGGTGGAAGACGTATCGGTAAAGTTCAAAGGGAGAATATCGAGGCGTCGAGATACAAATGATATGTGACTTAGAAACGCGAAGGTCTTCACGCAAAGGCACGATCTTCCACCGGTATGAATCTCGTGCGTAGACTCTATGACACTTTGATCCGTCGTCTCTCTATTCGACATTTCGCACAGTGTATATACATATGTATACATATAGTTCCTTCTCTATGAATTTTCCGCCTGGTCTTTACATTTTTCATTTCGCTCCTTTCCTATTATTCCGTTCATTTTTCCTACACTGTTCTTTTTCTTTTTCGTTTTCGCGCCAAGAACCGGGGGTTTATATTGAAAAAGTTTTTAACCGTATGAAAAACACGAAGTGCACGGTAATCCTTTTGTAGTCCCACTTCGTTTTTCGGCTTGGCGCTTTTGTAATTTTCTTTTGGATCGAAGTTTCTCGTTCGCGATTTTTTGGGGGGATTTCACTGTTTATGGTTGACACTGTATCGTGTTGGTTTTTTCGCTTTGCGAGGGTGGTTTGCAATTTTTGGCGATATTTGTGTAGTGACAGAGTGTATGAGAATTGGTTTTTATATTTTTTTTTTTAAGTACGTCGTACTCGTTTGAAAGAATTCAATTTTGTGTCCACACGTAGCTTGCTGTTATTGCGTTTTGCTCTTCCTTTGTGGGAAACACTTGCTCTTCCCGCTTTTTCTGCAACTCTTTACTTTTTTCGATTTTATAGTGACGTTAAGTAGCGTGCTTGTTAAACTCATTAAAGAAACGCGTGCTATAATTTATTTCCGCAAAGAGATAAAGAAACGAACAAAGTATTCACATTATTTAACGTCATTTAAATATTACTTTTACTAGGAATTATTAATTTATTCCTTTATTATTGCTATTTTCGTACTTTTCTTTTTAAAAAGTGTTCAATATACCGCGTTTTTCTTTCTTTCCTCGACGTCGCCTGTTGTATTCATAAAACACGCCTTTCTAATAAATTAATAATTCTAAGTAAGTAGCAGTTAATTAAAATCCATTCTATTTTCCTATACTTTCCGTCACAATTAAATTTATACACTCACAAGTTACAAATCTTCATGGTTATTTCTTCCCACTTCGAATTCTCACATTTATCCGCGCATCAATTTCCCACTATCCACCGTTCTTACCTCGGTACACGCGAAATCATGATAAATCACGCATACGAACGCTCCATTAAACGCGGGATATTTTAATTAAATCTGGCGATGAGTACAGAGATTTGAAACATGTCTCGTTCTATTTCCTAGTTAAAGTCAACTCGATGAAAGTACCTCGGTTTCGCGGAACGCACGCGAAATTTGAATACCGCGAGAGTGTCGCGAGTGTTCGTGAAAATTTACGAGGTGAATTTTCACTGTCGTTTATACTTTCGGTGGCCGTGATCGTAAAACTGATGGCCAACGTTCCCGTATCTGGTTCGTAGGTTCTTAAAGTCAGGAAGGATGTTGGGTATCGTATATTGTCCCCTATCTCGGTTTTTCCACCTCTTTTTGTCTGATAAGATTTGCTTCAGAAAGAAAACTCGCTTCCATCGGTCTCCGTTTCCGGTTTACGACAATCGATAGTGGTTAAAAAAGGAGGAAAGGTGGAGAAAGAAGAATAAAGGTACACAATGGAAGAGTAGATTCTACAGATGGCAGAGGAAATGTTTCAATAGAGGCAGATTCTTGGTTTCTATCGGGGAAATATCGGGTTGTTTTTCTGTAAAGTATAAGAATTGGATTTTTATTTAATATCGGTATCGATTGGGAGGAAAGGTCTGATTGGTTGTATTGTGAATTTTTGCCGAGACGTAGATTAGAACGAGAGTAAGCCGAAGGATAGGAGTAATTACATTTTCAATTTAGTTTTCATTCGATATCGCAATGGAAGGGATTGTCGTCGCTTTTCATCGGACGGATGGAGCAAAGACTGCGTCAAAGTCGATTTGCAGGTGATGGAGCAGTGGTCCAATTAGCGACAGTTGTTCGACCGCAGGACGAATCAAACGCACAATCAGAACGTCGTATTGTGTTTCGATGGTGTCTTCGTTGTAAGGAAATGAACTGTTGTAAGGATCCTTTCTGGGAACAGGTACAGAGGAAGGAAAGGAAGTTAAGAAATTCTATGAAATTTTAATTTTCAAATTGCTGAAATTGTGTATTTTCAAATTTACGATTTCGCAAATTCTTCACTTTTCAATTTTTCCAAATTAAAAATTTCCGATTACTTCAATTCTCGAATTTTCAAATTTTTATTTTCTCAAATTCCCGAATTTTCAATCTTTCAAATTTACAAATTCTTGGGTATTTAACCTCTCAAATTTAGAAATTCGCAATGTCTCAAATTCTGGAATTTTCAATTTTCCAAATTTCCAAAGTCTCAAATTTGCGAATATTCAATCTTTCAAATTTAGAAATTCTCGAATTTTCAATTTCTCAAATTTGCAAATTTCCGATGTCTCGAATTCTCAGTCTTTCAAATTTACAAATTCTCGACGTCTCAAATTCCCGAATTTTCAATTTTCCAAATTTCCATATTTTCGATGTCACAAATTCTGGAACTTTCAGTATTCCAAATTTCCTAATTTTCGATTTCCCCAATTCTCGAATCTCCAAATTTTCCAACATTCAGAAACCTTATTCCTCAAAAACTTATCACGCTAAAATTTCCATTTACATCAACGTAATTTCCTCCGGACACACCCTGTACATACATAGATGAACAAAGGTAACAGACGAAGGTGGTGGAACGGACATAATCGATCATCGTAAACAGCCGCAACCACAGGAACAATATGAATTTTTTGCTGGCTCTGACGCGAGGGTTGCTGCGGATGAGAGCGTGAATTTCTGCTGACGAGAGGGTTGAGATCAAGGCGTGGAATTCGCGGGCTCGACCACCCTGTTGCTTCCCTCCATCTGCTCGCGATATTACGCTTCATCCCCTAGGCTACGCGGATAAACGCAAAGGGTAATGGACCGTAAGGCAACTCGATGAAATGTAGTCCTTCGGAGTCCTTCTGTTAACCAATTACTGGCCTCTGGAAATTGAACGATTCCTATCTAGATTGGACAACGTTCACCTGATCGTTTCTGAAAGCTTCTCTGTTGTCTCCAGTGAAGATTATTGTTTGTCGAATTACAGTTAGGTACTTTAATGTTAACGGTGCATTTGATGGACGATAAGGAACAGGATTTAACGTCTGGTAGAGGTATTGACGCTAATTCTTTGCTTGTGATTATTACAAAATGAAAGGAACAAAGGAGAAAGGAATTTTTTGGCATAATTTTGTTAAGTAATATTGTAGATATATTTTCGTTTAGATATAGCTAGCATTGAAGTATATTATTCATTTATACAATTTTCATGCAAAAGAGAAATTTCTTTTATAAGAAAATTTTAAGAATTTATATCTCCAATTTTGTCCTTTCAAAATCCAATTTTTTCAAAAGTAAATTTCATCAATTTTTCTTCAAATACATAAATTTCGGATACGAAATAGTGGCAGTTTTAATCTTTCAAATATAATTCGAAGCTTGCATAATAGTACCTGTACAATACCAACGAAGATATCTAAAAAGATACACAGCTTCAGTTCCAAACAACGATCCCTTTAACGAGGAGATGTTTGTACTTTACGGAACGATTCCACTTTAAAACAGCATCTCCATTACCAATTTTCCAAAGCAGCGAGAACATTCATCGCCGTTTAATTGCAACAATCTCCTCAAAAGAGAACGCGAAATTAACGAGGGGTTCACCGGTTCCTCGTTACCTATTCATAGGCTTTGCATCAGTAGTTGCGCGCGAGCAAACGATAATTGCGTCTTTGTTAACCCTTTCTCTCGTCTTTTTCTCAATATACCCAAGGTCTCGTTCGTCCTTTTAATAAGAAAACGATAGGGGTAACCTAGCGGATTCCTCCGGTCCCTTTGAAGTGCGTCGTCACTTCCTTTTAATCCGATCCAATGTTCAAGCAAGTTCCATGTATGTACCGCACCGCTCTCGTCAAAGCGTTTCAGCTTGGTATCGAAATTGAAAGCGACGCTATTCTTTCCCTCGCCGCTCCTTCGAGCCCTTCGAGCGTGTAATTTATCGAACGAATAAAGCTACGATGGAGAACAACTTCGACGAACGTGTCAATTTGCGTGCACTGTGAACGATCGCTTCCTTAATCGGTGGTTCGTTCAGAGACCGACATACATGATCGATAATAGTGTTAAATGAAATTTTTGGAATTTGAAATATTTGAAAATTTCATCGATGAATTTTTTCGTTAATATCGATCACAGGCTGTTAATAACACTGTCTATATTTATCATCATTTCATCGATCGTGCGTTAGGGTTGATTAGTGATAATTAGATTATCTTTCTTGTCTACTTTGACATTTGATTTTGGCAGTGAAGGATGTTAAAGGAATTGACGGTGTCACGTTGTGAATTAAAAATCGAATTTTATCATAAAATACAAGGGATTTAATGCATCGATAAATCACAAGTTAAAATATTATTTTGTTAAATACAGAAATGCTTTTCTTTGGAAATATCAACTTCCTCTTTAATTTTTCAAATTTAAATCAAATCTAACATTTTTGAACCCAGGAGGCCGTATGCCAAAATTGGCCTTTCTTTAACCCCTTAACTTGCACGCTCGAGTTAATTCGAGCGCGCTAAACAGGCCAAACTGTGCACACTCGAGATAATTCGAGCGGCGTTGTATTTGATGCTGCTATAATTTTTCACACTCGAATATATTCGAGAATTGAAAATAACAATGTGAAAGCTAAGAAAAAGAATCGTGTTATTGATATTTATCATTTACATAGGATTGTAAGCTATAATACTTATTTATTCGAAAATAAAATATAGCCTTTTTCCATGGAACAAAAGCGCAGTATATCGAAATTGTCCACTAAAAGAAAAGTTGAATCAGGAGTGATAACAAATGGAAACCTTTGAGGATGTCGATGTTCTAAAGTTTGTTTTTTTTACATTAAAAAAATTGATTTTTTTTGGCCGGTTTTTTTCAAAAAAACTGTGCGTTAAGGGGTTAACATCCTGTGATTAAATCATGGTATTCTAAAAAAAATGTTGCTTCATATGAAACTAAATTGAGAATAAAAGAAAATTCTATTAAATAATCCTTCGAACGTTACAGCTACGACATAGTACAATCAACTGAACCACAAATAACAAAATTCGAGACCACTTACCCTGCCTAATAGGCAAGCTAGGACCATCAATGAACTCTCATCAAGAACCCGAGCTAACTCAACTATCTTTCAACAGGGCGGTGAATATTTCGCTGGCAGCCTCTGAAAGCAGCTCTCAATCTTGCTCGCTTACGAGCCGTTAAAGATGCTAACCTGATTCGCCGCTAATTGCCACAGCAGTTAATTAACGCGGCGGTGGATTTCCCTCGAAAAATCACCTCGAGTCTCATTCATACTTTTGTTCACAGCTGATGGAAGTGTCAACAAGTGTCGCGCTCGTTTTTCGCGCGAACGCGCGTTTGTTGTCCGTGCAAAAAGGTGGCAGAAAATAGAGAGGAAAACATCTACATTCCACATTTTATTTTCATTATTCTTCTCTTTTTTCTATTTTTCAGTTCGATTGTTCCTCTGGCATAATAACGAGCACACGGAAAATCTCTATACGACCGGCTTGAATTGGGAATCGACGATATAAGCCGCTTTTATCGATTGTTTTTTATTACAAAACGCGTTGAAAAATACTGTTCAGCTCGTGTTTCATCGTGTTACTTCCACGGATCGCTGTGATAAAGAATAACAAGGATACACTACGTTGATAACGCGATGTTCCGATTTTTACCGCCCCCTCTCCCTCTCTTTCGTTTCGCGACCCTTGTCGACCAGATTCCAATGAAGCGAGAATCGGAAATGGATTCGTTCTTCATTGATGACGATACGAATTCACCGTTGCTCGTAGACGGCTCCGTGGTTGGACCGATGGTATTAATTATCGGTGAACTCGATACGACTGAAATGTACTCACTGTAAAGGGAAAAGGATTAAGTAAGATTGGGATTTCGTTGTTGGAGGAACGGTTTCAGAAGGAAGCTGATCGAAGTGTTTGTACAAATTAGAGAAATTTTGTGATAATTAATTCTGTAAGTGAAGAAGTCGTCTGCTTTCGATCAGTTTTATTTGAAATGCGATTATCGTTAATATCATATTACTAAAATTATTATTTTCTTTAGAAAATTATGTTATTCGAAAACAAGGAGAAATTTGAAAACTATTTTCCATTTTTTTAGCAATGCTTATTATTACAGCTTCAAGGAAAATTGAACGACAACGAAAGAATTTCGTTATATCTTTCTGCTCTGTGTTACCAAGATGCTCAAACTAAAACCCGGAAATTGTCGTTACATTATTTCCGTAAATTGGAGCGGGCTGTCGTTATCTGATAGAAAAGTTTCCTCAGAAAGCGAAGAAATTCGATTGGAAGTTCGAGCTCACGGTCGAAATTGCGAAAAGTTCGAAGATAGGTTTCCTCTGCCGCGATTAAAATCTCTCGGGATGCTCCGAGTTAACCTCTCGTGGAAAAATTATTTTTCGTCTACGTCGATCGCCTTGAATAAACGTGTGAAATTGTCACGCGTCTGCGTGATAAACACTCTTGGGTGTGTATTACTTACGCCTCCGACGACAAATTAACGGCGCAGGAGAATTTTGAAGGTGGAATACGTTAAGAAATGTTGTTCACTTGGAATACTGTTGCATGTATTTCGAACTAAATAAGTTGCAAGGTCTACATGCTCCGGAGAGATAGACTCGATTCTGTTTAGTTGAGAGTTGCTCAGTGTTCTTGCGAGACTTATGAGAATTGCTCCGCTCGAGCTCCGAACGGAGACTTTGTTGGTTCTGCGTGGGTGAAGCTGCCTTTCTGGTTGACTAAAATGTGAAATATAAAATGTAAAATATTAGGTTGTCCGGAAAGTTCCTTTCGTAACTTAAACCATCGTCTCTCTGTTTCTAATTGACATACTTCGCTTTAGGAGTAATTTTAGGGGTACATCGGATTTATCTTCAAATAACGAGTAAAATACCTTCTGGTTTTTGTCGCTATCCCGTGGCAACGTTCCACCGCAGAAAATATAGTTCGCTTTAGGAGTAATTTTAGGGGTACATCGGACTTATCTTCAAATAACGAGTAAAATACCTTCTGGTATTTGTCGCTATCTCAATTAGAAACAGAGATACGTCGGTTTGAATTTTTTCTTAAATTACGAAACGAACTTTCCGGACAAACTAATATAAAATATAAATCTTAGCGTATTAGAAACAGAGATACGTCAGTTTGAATTTTTTCTTAAATTACGAAACGAACTTTCCGGACAAACTAATATAAAATATAAATCTTAGCGCAGGCGTAGCTACGACTGGTCTCTCCAATCCTCAAGAAGAGGATGAAAATGGATTCGCAGACTTTACGCAACGTTGGAGACCAGTCGTACTTTTCCAGGCAAAAGGAAAGTTTCGACCTGAATTTTCAATAGCTTCGACCCATTGTTATTTAGTTTGCGTATCAAGGCAGAAAGCTTGACGTGAAGAAAGGAATTGTTTAAATTACGACCGTCTACTGTGCACACAAGAGAGATACTCTTAAAATCTCACAGGAGACTCGATATCATTGTGATAAATACGCGAAGCTCTTTGCAAAAGCAAAATACCAAGCAAATATTTCATTTTCTGAAAATTCCTGGACACAGAATGAAATTTTTCATTGGCTCATCTCCGTTGCCTCTGAAAGGGAACTTCTCGCAAGGAATAAAATTCTTGCTTTGTGTGCATCGAGAAATCGATAGACTCACCTGGTAACTTAATATTTCCGAAACATTTCATCCGACGATACGAGAAACTCAATAGTCCGGCTGAAAAGTCTGCTTCTTAAAAGCCTCCAATACTGTCTTTTCGCATTTCGTATCGTCGTTGCGCAAAAACCATTGAAACTTTCTCCTCTTCTCTATTTTTTTTTAAATCTACATAAACAACGAAACATTATCCTCTTCTATTTTCCTCGCAAATCTACAATTAACGAGAGAAACCCTGGAAACCGTACAATAACGTGAACGCCCTGTGTATTTCTGCACGATCCTAACTTTGCCGAAAAACGGTAATTTAAATCCTAACAATAGGCGTGCTAATACTTACGATTAGCGGTGTACCTTCATAAGCGCGTTATTTCGCGCTCTGATAACTCGTGAAAATCTGTTCAGGCGATAATGGAGGCCACCTTAAGTCAATTCGCAAGCTTTTTGTCCGGCAATGGGAGGGATTGAACGCGGGGAATGACCTAACAGCTTAGGAATTGCGGCGGGGACAACGCGCGAAGAACACAATGGACTTGCTCTAGCCGTGTACGAACAGGCTTGATCGATGTCCGCCACTTCCCGGGGAATGGAAACAAGACTGTGGTCGACTTAATGGAGGTAACGGCGTAAGGGTAAGGGCCCCGAAAGAAATATCGCTGTTCGTCCACGTCGAGATAAAAGGATACGTACGAGAAGCGATCGCCCCTTCGACGACTGCGACCTTTCGACCCTTCGACCTTGCGCCACCTATACCGGTACCCTTTCCACATTTAGAAAAACCCCTTTGCGCCAACCCTTCGGCAGTTTAACGCTCGTTAGACCGCGTTTTTGGCTTTCATCCTCGCGAAACGTAGGATCGTATCGTGCTTGATCTTCATGGGGTTATCGGTTCGTTCGCCTTTTCTTCCAGGGGTCTCCGTGGGCAAATTTCTAAAGTTTGAGGGAAATGTAGATTGTAAAAAGAGACTCTATCCTGGGGATTTAAGAATTTGTAATTTTTCAATTTCAATGTAGATATGGAAGTTGTCTTTTTGGTTAACCTCTTAACCCCAAATCGTCCAATAAGTGCACTTTTTTCAAATTAGTTTCTTTCACTTTCCATACTAAGTTATCCTTTCTATTAAGGCAAAAGCAAAGTAAGTTACAGCATTACAAATCATGGGAAATTTATTTATATACACCTGGAAAATAATTAGAAGAAAGACTAAACTGATCTCATTTGGTAGATGAAGTTGAGACAAATGTGAGCGTTAAGGGGTTAAGGATTAATGGTATTTTGAGGATTGAGGAGATCAGGATTTGGATTTTTTAGGAATGAAGGGAAATGGAAGCAGCTGTTGAGTTATTTACAGAAATTTGTCATTAGGGAAGCAGAAACTGGAGCATTGAACATTTTCATTATGCAGAAGGGTTGTAAATTGGATTGTTCGATTAATATTAGAAATTTCAATTGAATGGGTGAAGAGGAGAAGGAACAGATTCCCTTGGATCTAACTTTAAGTAAATGAAGAAACTGATTTAGCTGCTTATTTACTAAAATTATTTCAAAATTATCACTTAGGAATTGCTAGTATAATTTTCCTCGCCCTTCTCCTCATTCAATTACTATTATTATCCTTGATAAGGTGATAAATTCTCAAATTTACAATTTACGATTCACAGTAATTCTGTTTACTTCTGTTATCACAATATTCTGTTATCTCCCATGCATTCTACATTTCAAGAAAATCCACAAACGACGAGAATTAGAAAATTCGAAGCGACAGAAATATTTCAGACGACGTAACTGACCTTTTTAACTTTAATAATTTCCTTCCTCTGCCACTGTGCTTCGCGAGAAAAAAAGAGTTGCCCGTAGAAGGATGATATATAGTCCTTCAGTGTCTCAATAATTTAATTATTGTTGATGCTTCCACCGTGTAATTCTCCACCGAGGGCAGCAGAATTTTTCACTTCGCGGGAATATTTTTGCCGGGGGTCATGAGCGAACACACTTTTGCCATCGCCATTCCGAGAAAGAAGATTCACCCCTCGGCGAGAGGAAGTAAATTTCAGCCGGGAGCACACGAGCGGTTTTCCTTTGCCTCGTGAAAATTTCCAGGGCCTCGGAGTCGTCTGTGAAAATTCTCAGTGCGCGCCTCGTCACTGCTCCATTTGTAACGCTCTCGTGGAACTATTCTTCGTCACGGTTACGACGTGCACTTCGTTAGCGCTGAATTATGTGCCCGGTTTATAAATAGCTGTTAAAATTGTAATTGTCAGAAACGGTACGAAAATGGATAAACTGCTTGGAACGTATAAACGCCCGTGGAAAAAGATGTAACAGAGGATGAAAAATGGAAAAGTTCCGAAAGGAGCGAAATTAGATTCTTTCCAGAAAACCAGACGATAGTTGGAATAAAAATGTAGAATCCTAAATTCAACGTTTCTTGGAATATTAAGAAAAAACTGGTAAATTTCTGTCTTACGTGAAGAAACTAAAATAATTCTTAAAAGGGCTGATTCGATAATTTAAAAATTGTTAATTTATACTGTAGAATTTTTTTTACTTTCAACGTAGATAACAGTGAATACATTCTCGTTCCATTTTATTTTCTGAAAGTTCAGAGAAACCATACTGATTTCTATCGGATGATTAATTCATACTGAAACCATACAATTTTTCCGATAATTATTTCATAAATTTATATATCGTGTTAAACGATATATAATTGGAATAATTGTTCGTCGCTATTTTAAAATTATTCTACAATATTTAATAAACCCTTCCACTCATCTGTCGACGAAAAACCATTCAATCCTCGTTTCCTAATTAAATTTGACATTCAACATTTCACGATAAATTCGAACAACGAAAAGGAAAGAAAAATATCGCTTAATCCCTTCCATCGCGTCTTATCTTAAACGTAAGCACCACCTTTTCCCTTTATTCGCTCGATATCTCGCGAGAAAATTGCCGCTGCAGCGACGTTTAAAAAAGACCAGGCGAATTTGCACGATAATGTCTGTCATAAGCGTCATTACACACCGTGGAAGAAAAAATTGTACGGTATCACGTCACGTTGAATTAAGTAGCGCGACCGGGGCACGCGAACTGTAGTTTCCGTGCCTCCTTCGACCAGCAACAATATCAAGCGAGAGCGGAACGAACGACCCGTTGCAAAATGCAGCTTTTAATCAGCGCAATTTAATTACGAAAACGCGAAACGAGGCCCTTAAGCTGTGTGAGCATTCAGTTATACCGAGAGAACCGGCTCCGTTTCAAAGTAAAGAAACTTCCTTGGAAGAGACAGAGTGGAAAATTTCGATACCGCTTTTCCTTATTGCTCAGCCTTAACTCTCTCTCTCTCGATTCACCCTCACTTTTTTGCGCACACATTTAACGACAAACTTCCTCGAAGTTTCTTCCTTCGTGAATTATCGCCGTTAAGACGAGCGAAGGTACGTGTAATTCCTGTCCTTCTGCTAATATGATGATTTAATTGTCTGTTCGTTGTTATAGTGTACACAAGTGTTTCCTTGGCAAATTAACCAGCCGTGTTTGTTTGTTTGCTCGGCTTGCTGTAAACAACACCACCGGGCTTTGTGTGGATATGGATGCTGTTCGTAGTTTCCGATTTGTACCTTTGTTTGGTTAACGGAGTTGGGATTTAGGTTCGACCAAGTCGGTGATTCGGAATAGGTCTGATTGCTCGAATTTTGTTACAGAGTAATATTATTCGAAGGCTGTTGGTAAAGTTCGAACGTTTCGGAGTCTGTTGGTGTTTGGCTGATGAATTGGAAAATTGAAATTTGGAGTTCTTGAAAATTTTAGGGCAAATCGCCCTCAAAGATGGGGATGTAAACATATTTACTTTATACTTCATTTTATTATTTTGTATTTTTCAAACTTGTTGCTGGAAAATACAAAGTTCGTTGATTTTCATTATTTCTCTATCTTTAACAGTTTTCGAGATATTAGACTAAATATATTTACCACCTTTTGAGGGCGATTTTCATTTCTTCCAAATTCTTTTGTAATTCCAAAGGTTTTTAAAAACTGTTATTTATCAAAGTTTGACAAAAATCGATGATTATCACTTCGAGATGATTCCTCGTAAGTTACAACGCTTAGGTATTGAATCTCTGAGAATTAAACTGAAGCAAGAGAAAGTGTGACTGAGTTTCATGCTTAAAAATGAAACAATTTTTATGTTAAACACAGTAGAAGTTTCTATGCTGTAATATTTCTCTTTTAATTATACCATTGAATTTTCACGTAAACGAAGGAATATTTGACACAGATTTATCTTTTCTTCCGTACCAAAGATCTCCATGCACTAATTATCCTGCAGAACATCAAGCATCGTTACTCTCCGTTCGATTTCTGTCGCGATTGCTCCAGTGAACCGAAGCTAATTAGCGTTTACCAGAAGCGGCAATGTGTTGCAACGGTTGCGGGTGTTTTCGAGTATCCTTCACTATCGCGGACAGCCGCCAGCTTGACTCGTGCACGTGCTTTTCCTCGCTAATCACCCCACGACGATGTCAACAACGCTACCGAGAGCTTTCCGACCAACTCCCTCCTTCCACCCGTGAAACGTCTCGAGATTGTGGAAACGCTTTCAGTTGGGAGAACCTGTCCACGAGAGACCCTTTATGCTCTTCGCAAGATTTAAACGCTCGTCTTCTAACCCTCGCTGTATCCAAGAAACGCTTGACAGATACTTTTGTTTTCGAGGGAGTAAACAATGGTTTTGATGTTCGAGCGTGGAAAATTGTGGATATCGTTAAAATTGAGAATCCTGAAATTGCGAAAATATCGTCACGGAAGTCGAGAACGTGAAATTTTTAAGGAGAGCGGCAGAAAATTTTGGAGGAAAACGAAAGAAGAAAAGTTTTGAGAAGAGCGAAAAGAAAAGTTTTGAGAAGATTGAAAAGAAAATTTGTGGGGAAAGTGGAAAGTAGATTTTTGGGAGAGCGGAAGGAAATTTTTGAGGAAAAGGAAAAGAAAATTTTCGAGGAGAAGGAAAAGAAAATATTTGAGGAGAACGAAAAGAAAAGCTTTGAGAAGATTGAAATGAAAATTTTGAAGGAAAGCGAAAAGAAAATTTTCGAGGAGAGCCAAAAGAAAAGCTTTGAGAAGATTGAAATGAAAATTTTTAAATAGAGCGGTAAGGAAATATTTGACGAGAGTGAAAAGAAAATTTCTGTTTGGAAAATTACTTAATTGCAGCACTATGAAACATACGTCAGCTAAAGTCACTCACTTGAAGTATTACAGTTCAACTTGTGACATTTCTTCTGCTGGTAAATTTACATAGTTGAAAATATTCCGTGCGATAAAAAGAAAATTGGAAATTTTTGACTCGTGACACTTTTCCCGTTGCGTTTGCGACATGCAGGTCGAGTGGTTATGGGTGAATGTGATTAATACGGTAATAATGGGTGGTCCATGTAAATGAAACAAGCCGCGGGGCATGTTGGTATTGATTTTATTGTATATTGTTGCCAATGATGGTGATAATAATTTGGTTTCACTGTATTTTTCATTCCTTGCGATTTTGATCACTTTAAAATTAATTCTGTTTACTTGGAAACGTGTCAAAATTCTCTCTTATCGAATATATTAAAATATAAATTACAATTTAACATTCAAAACTCGAAAATTGTTATCATTTCCCAGAAATAAATTTCAAACTACAATTAATCCTACAAATAACAATAATCCTTCAAATACAACAAAAAGCACAAGCGCCATTGTACAAATCACAAGAAAAATTACAATATTAACTCGAATATGAATTTTAACATATCTTTCATTCTCTTCCATTCTGCATTTCAATAATAAAAGAACATCGAAACGAGATTCCTCTCTCAAGGATAAACTCGTTAAGTGAATAACTATCGGCAATCGGAAATAGAATAAAAATCCCTCGTTATCTGAATAATTAAAAGCGATATCGCATGTCGAAATAAGTAAAACGAACAGCTCGATTACACGTATAAAGGTATTACAATATAATCGTGGAAAGTCGCAGTAAGTATACGAGATATTGGAAAAAATTATTCTACAACGACAAAAAGAACACGGTACAAAAACAGCTCGCATATTTTTCCCTCCACGTTATATTACCATTTCTGGTTTTCTCGTTGCACCCTGTGTGTGTACACGGATTAACTATAATATTCATTCTTTCTAGACAAAGCTCGCTCTCGCGTTACACTCCTTCTTTCCCTTCTTCTTCACCCTTGCTTTAGTCCCTCTCCTCTAATTCCTCCTCGATATTTTTATTCACGGGCCACCGCGGAACTTCGAAATTCACCGCGATAATCCCGGACTCCGCGTGCAACTTCGAACTTCCTCCGAGACTCTTTCTTTTTCAACCTGATCCATCGCTGAATTATTTCACATTCCGTATATATTCAGCCAAGTCTCAGATACATTTCGAACTGCTTACTTCGTCGATAATAACGCAACTTTCAGATCCTCGTTCGAGAAGTGAGTTCGCTCCATTAAATAGCAACAAGACAATTTGGAGCAAGAGAAATTTAGAAGAGAAAAGGAAAGGAGCGAAATTGCATCTAAATTTTCCAGTGGTGTACATTTTCCTTTTTTTTTTTGCAACACGATTAACTCGTTTAATAGCTCACGAATTCCACGCTCGTTTCACGCATAATCAACTCAAACGTCGATACTCCTCCTCCATTAGGCGAGCATCGATGAAAACTAACATTCGACGTTTCATCTTTCAGCGTCGTTAAATTTTTCCGACTGACAGAAGCAATTAGCGAACGCTCTTTCCGCAAATAATTGTCAACAACGCGCTACTGTTTTTTTCCATTTTCTTTTTAATGCGCGGAGCTGCTTACTTTCTGTGTTATTTTTCTTCTACTCGCATCATGCAGCATTTCCATCGTTCTCAAGTGTCGCACGCTAAACTCTGCGATTCTACTACGCGTGCAATTTTTCTCATCCACGTCGAACTTATAAAACGAAACGCGCACAATGAGATTTCTCGAAAAATACTGTAAAATATACTTCATGCTTGTTAATTCCGCCATTTGACGCGAAATCTCTTCCTCGTTTGTGTACTGTACGGTCGAAATCTATCGTTCGATCCGCGGGAAAAATTCCAATGCTCGTCGAGCACGAAAAAATGTCGTTCGTCATGTCTTCGCTCCGCGAAAGCAACGTTTCTTCTTGTTTCTTTTTTTTTTTTTTTGGCAGTGTTCCGTGAGCATTGCACACCGCATTCTCCGGTTTTCTTCCACGAGCCAGCGGCGAAACAGCGTCTGCCCGCGTGAAAATTTATCGCCGGATTTCATGGCGCACGCTCGAAGATTGAAATTTGGATTAGAATTTCCGGCCTGTGTAAATCCGCCAGGCGGATATACGTGATTTTAACCCGCGGCGTTAATGTATGCGTAATCACGTGACGACTAACGTAATAACATCTGAAATTCAGTGAACCCGATCTCGAATTCGTTACGAGTTTACCATTTATTCGCGCGGAAGGTTGCGTAAATGGTTGCACTACGAAAGTCAACATTCACGTGCGGTGTGATGTTTGGACAAAAAGGAAATCACGTCTACGTGATACGAATATTGTTCCATCGTCCGCGTTCGTTATTATGCAACGATACTTCGTTATCGTGCGCGAATCCGCCCTTAATTACCATTTGTAATTTTCACCGGCGTAAAAAGTAACGTGTTAATATTAATTATCGAAGGAAACCTCGATTTACCGTGATTTGCTGCAGGGGAGAGTAGGGGAATTGCGAACATTTAAGGAAAAAATTGTTATAACTATTTTTTATCGTTTATGTAAAGCACATATTATCCGTTTGTATATTGTTCTAACCAGCTTTCACGAAATTTAAAAATAACACCAATTTTCAATGGAGAAACCAAACCGTTGCTGTTCGTGATTTCCTAACTGTCTATTTTTTTACAAAAGTCGCATAAATATCCCCTACATGTGCTCTGTCTATCGCTGCACTCTTCGTGCAATCGTACCACTAATCCATTAGCGTTAAACATTAGTATTAAGATAATTATACATGCTAAAGCTACACTTCCTTTACTTTCTTCAAAAAATTTTTCAATAGTTTTTACCTCGATCACTGTCAGCTGTTTTGCATTGGCGACCTAGCATTGCATTTGGTACAAGCGATCATGTGGCAAAAGGAGGAATTATTCGTGCTTTTCTAACACCATATATTAAGTTCTGTCTGTTTTTGAATTAAACAAAAATAATACATTTTCAACACGTTTATTAATATTCACTGAACAATATAATTTCCATTTCTGTAGAATCACTCATCTTTGGATCTCGAGATGACATTATCGAACAGAACTTTCCGGTAGGCCTAGTACACGCGAATTCGCAAGTACCCCACGACTCTACATCATTTTCGCATCCTCTTCAAAACTCTTCTAAATCCTCCTCACTATCGCTACAAACGCGTGAAAATAATCTATTTAACCGTGAAACCATTTGGAGTTACCCAATTCGCCGCTTCCCGAAGATTGAAACGAATTTTCATCGGTGGCGTAGAAAGATTGTTTTCCCTCCAGCGAATGGAATGTTCGCCGGGTCGAAGATCTGGTTTTCCCATCGCGCCATTACGATGCAAATCGCGTCGCGGTGGTAAACCATGAAAAATCGCGGTAACGCCTGGCCACGTTCGACTGGCATTCGTCTTCATTTCGCCCACGAGCCGTTGCCGATTTACGGTTCCAGCTGGTGTAATTGCCGAATGGCCGGAGCATAGTCGTCGACGAGGTAATCACGTGTTTGCTCGTAAATTTTTATCAACGATCGAGCTCGACTTGCCTGTTCGGGGAATCTCTCGAAACTGCTCCGAAATTGTTTGAGAAGCTTCGATGGTAAACTAGCTGTCGATGAAGAACGGCCGGGAACGGGAGATAAACCGGGGAGAAGTTTTATGTTCTCCCTATCACGGTGCTTTTTATCGCGGGCGTAATTTTCCTCGAATTTTGATTGATGCAGCTTGACGGAATTGCTGTTGAATTATTGAGCAGGCTCGAGAGCGAGCTGAGATGGAAACGTATGTAGAAGTCAATTAAAAGTTTCAGCGTGATGAGAATGTTTGACGATATTAATGAAATAAACTGAAACGTAAAATTAAAGTGTACGTAGAGGTGAAGTTAGAAGAAAGTTGGCAAGATAAACGATTATAATAGGGCAAGGTGAGGGAAGCTTGTTCTCAGAGTGTGAGTTACGTCGAATGTTTCTTTTATTCTTTTTTTAATTTTCAGTCAGTCGAGAAAGGTATTATAAATTGTACTATATACGAATTTTGTAGAAATTTTGTTTAAACAACTCCCCTATCTTTAATAGTTTCCGAGATTTTGGACCAATTTCTTTGGCTCGGTTCAAACTACCTGAAAAATTTTTTTATTCTTAGTGACTCAAGAAAGGTATTTCAAAATTGTATTATATACGAATTTTGTAGATGAATTTGCCATAGAGAAACACACAATCGCTTCGTTTAAACAATTCTTCTATTTTTAATAGTTTCCAAAAATTGGACCAAATAGATCTTACTACCCCAAATTTAAGCGCTATTTTCACTCCCTCGACATAAAATACGACCGACAAAAAAAAATACGTGTCAAATATTTTTTCGAGATCTACATCACACCTAAATTTCATCAAAATCGGTGAATGATATTTCCAAATATTCCCCTATAGCATACATGCACTCAAAAATGACAATATATTCGTTCAGAAAATTCAAAATTATTGTTTATCCTAATTTTATTCCTACCGCAATTTAATTCACTTCGATTAAGGACGAAAAAGGAGCGCGCGAAAGAGTCGCGAAATAAATTGGACCGATCTAAATCAACACAGCAGAAGTTGGAGCCGCGAGAAACGTTTCCACGGAATATCGGGATGTTTCCTCCGATGGAATTTTTCCGCTGCAAATGATATAATGGCATTACGACACGTATTACTGTCCGGAAGAAGGCCGAATAGACGGTGGCGAATCGGTGCTCGTATATCGTGGGAGAATTCGTAACACGTCGTGGCCTTAATTGCAAATTAGCAGGGAGCCGATATTGCCTTGGCCACTTGCCAAGCTACGACTTCGAAGGTACAGTGATAGCGAGACGGAGTCGATCGGGATCCATGCAAAAACCAGCGAATAGACCGGTGAAATGTATTTCCACCATGAAAATATGGTACGTTCGTTGTCAGAGGTAGGGAAAATTTGTGACGCTTCGGGGAAATATGTATCTGTGCATTCCGTGCAATTGATTGCAGACAGGAAATGAAGGGACGTAGAGGAAAATGTCGCGAAACAGAAGAAAACGCTTTGGACTTTCTGTAGCTGCATTTTGGCCATTCCAGAAATTGCTTCGAATTTTCTGCTGTTGTTTTGTGTGCTTTAAATGCAGTGAATATTTTCTTTAGCTATTCGTGTTGAGAAATTGCTAATTTAAAGAGTAGTTTTGCTTTTGGGGTAAATTTAGTGCAAAGTTCAAACACTGTTTTGTACAAAAATTGAAATTTAATAAAAACTTAATTTCTTAGGTATAAAAAATTAATTTATTCTTCCTGGATTGACGAAACCTGACGATTAGGTAAACCCTATAAGTGACACTTACATCGCTAATTAATTAACTAACGATGAAGAAATTTGCATTTTTGCTTTCGTGGTAAATTTATTGGAAAGTTCAAACACTGCTTTGTATAAAAATTGAAACTTAATTTCTTAGGTAAAAAAAAGTTAATTTATTCTTCCTCAATTGACGACATCTGACGATTAGATAAATCCCACAAGTCACACTTACGTCGCTAATTTACTAACTAACAATACGCGACGACGAAAAAATTTGCAAAATCCACACAAGTGAATTTTCGCTAATTCATCGATTCGTTTGATCGTTCTACCGAAATAATTACCAAGTTGATCCAAAGCAATGCCTCGCGTAACATCAAACGTTTCGAGTAACCGCCACGAATTTCCCGTCAAAACGTCAGGACAGCATGTGACAATTAATTCACATCGTTCAATCGAATTTCTTACGATACCGATAATTATCTCACGTCGAGTGTCAAAGGGTCGGCGGTTCTCTTTGGCCGACACTCGGCCTTCGTGGTTGTTTTACACGATGTCGAACTAGGTAATGTAAGTGGAGTACTAGTGAAATATTACCGATGACTACCTTTGGGATCTGCTGTGCTATTAGTTAATGCTGACAGATAACGAGCGATCATCGGGGGGATATTTAGAGAACGATTAACAGAGTGCTTCGACGGACTCATTAATCATGAAGCCTGTATTTGCAGTGTTTGTTGTCTGAGAGAATAGCATGCTAGCGGTACGTGTCGCTTTATTATAGTAAATGGATGCTATTGTAAAGATTGGAGAAATCGTTACGGCTGCAGAAACTAGATCGTTCTGTTCTTATTATTCATTTTCATTTTTCCTTATTACACACCTTCTGAGTTTACAATTTTCCTGTTCTTTCTAATTTTACTCGTTTCCTTTTTAATATTATACATTAGTGCTGTATTTAATTATACATACAATGTTTGCGATGGTTTTTAAATATTACCAATGGTTAAACGATACATTATTTATTTTTCCATCAAATATCCAAGAGATTCAATGAAACATTCTCATACAAAATAACACTTAGCTCAACGTCTCTCCTAGCTATCACCGAAGGTGTCAGATCTTTCTCAATCAGCCCTGCGAAGAGAGTTACAGAACTCAGTACGTGACTTCATTAAAGCCTCGTTAAAAGTTCGTTCGAAATTATCGAGCTGCCGCTCTAAATTTAATTAACGTTCAAACAGAAGCAAAAAAAAAAAAGGAACAATTTCAGGGTGTACGGGCTCGAACATCGAGCAACGTGCGCCAAGTGGAATATTAATCGGGAAGATATCTTCGAAGGATCAGTAAAATCATTTTCACCGCGTTTCGTCTTATCCAGAGAAAAAAGTATTTACCGTGAATTCTAAGGAGGATCGAACGATCAAATTCGGTTTTTGTCCCTCGCAACCTTATTATTTCCTCCCACGTCGCTTATTATCGGAATGTCGTGTCCTTGTACCAAATACTCCTTGCACACAACACGCAGGACTTTACCTGCAGTCTCTCGTTCCTGTTCGATAAATAGGGCACATAATGTGCAACCGGATATGTAACCCGTATTTCGCCCTCGATAATTTCAGCACGGTGTCTTCCTATCGTAATTAGCGGATCGATAAAAATACCGATAAGGAGAAGAATCTTTGGACGACCACGTCTGCGTTCCGAGAAGAAGTTTTTTTAAGGATTTTTCCCGATGGCTTACACTCAGGTGTATTGTCTTGATGGAATTTGTCGTCGATTTGAATTTATATGGATTTTTAATTAGGAGTGGATAGTTTATTATTGAATCTTCTGATTTTTGCACCAGTGATGAATTCTGAGTTCTCAAATTCTTGAGAGTTTCATCTTCTATTTGATAGGAACATTTCACAATTTTTATCTTCGAAAAGGTGAATATGACGAAGATAGAAAATTTCAATTTCACAGAAAAATGAATTTTCATTGTTAAACCATGCCGCTATAAATTCCTTTATCATTTCACACGTTTCTTCTAAACTTCTCGAGATTTTCATTTCCAAAAGAGCGAATACGACAAAGATAGAAAATTTCAAACTCACAGAAAAATTAATAAACTATAAATTCGTTTTCTTTCATTGTGAAATATTCCAAAAAGCCTCTACCTTTCGTAGGCTCGATCGAACGAGAGCTAAATACTTTCCAATGCTCCATTAACTAAAGAACCCTCGTTGAAACTGGCGCGAATGGAAAACAAGAAGCGAATGGCTTAACAGAAGCAACGTTACAAATTCCACGACCGCAGAACGGAAGTTCATTCGTAACTTCACACGTTCGTCGATAGAGAACTGACGGTAAAAGAATTTCCCTTCGGCATTTCTCTTTTCATCTCTCCCGTAGGCGAGTCATGCGGACAGCCGCGAGGGTCGTGTATCGTCGTCACGAATTTCTCCTCGCGGGAACGTGGAAGACGAGTAAAGGAATGTCGTTATACTGGTAAATTCGATCTTTATTCGAATGTCCTGTTATTTGTTGCACAATCAATAATGTAATTTAATCTATTCCAAGACGAAACTCGCCTTAAATGCTTCCAACGTGTTTTCGATCCACTTCGATCTTCGTTTTATTCCACTTCTTCGATATTTTTATAGCGAAATTTCAGAAAAGGGAAGGTTAAACCGTGGATCTTAATCATATTGAATTTCGAGATGTTCATGATATTCTATGGATTCACAATTTTTGTGAAAGTTTGTCTGGATTAAACAGACGGAAAGGAAAGTTATGGATGTAATAATTTTCATAATGTGGAAAATTGAAATTCCAATTTAAAAATATTTCACTTTTCCATCTGTAATTTATACGAAGTTAAACGAATATTTTAGAATAAAAATTTAGGCAATAATTGAAAACTCGTAATTTAATATTGAAACACTGAAAACTTTTTAGTACACAGTATTAAAATTAATTCGTAGTAAATAAAACTTGTAATCTTCTTGATAGAATTTGAAATCTAGGTCGAAATCTTCGTTTAGAAACGCCGAATTCCTTTTACAAAACAATTTCAAATAAACATCAAATTTTTCGTTTAAAAACACCAAATTTCTACTCTGTACGTCGTTTATCTTTCAAACCTAATTCGAAAACATCGCAACTGGTCTTCGTCATTTAGAAATTTCACATTTCTGTTGATATCCCTCGATATTTTGTATCGTACGAGTTTTTACACAACACCATTTACGCAAATCGAATTTATTCCGCGAAGCTATCAATTTTCGCTCTATCATTGAACGGTTCGCGGTCGAGAATTACGGCAATTTACATAATATCCGTGTAAAATATTCTAAAACACGTTTGAACGTTTCGTTTCCGCGTATTATTTCGCGATACCTCGTTTTCACATTTTCTGGCGAAATTATGGTTGCCCGAGGGGGAGTGTATACTTGAATTAAATTTTCCAAGAGAAACGACCGAAAATTCGAACGAAACACGAGACTGCTCTTAAAGCGCTAAACGGTGCGTTGAATTTATAATTTCGTTAGAACGAAAGCGTCGAAATAATTAATATTCATTTTCGAACACACTTCATACGAGAACATCCCAAGTATTTGCACGTTATTAACAGTAGCTCGTCTTCTTTCTCCACCCCAAGTTTCTTCCAAAGATTCCTGAAACGTTTTTCGCTGGCTCCGCATTCTTTGTCGCCGAATACCGGCTCTAGAATATTTTTACCTGTCCTTCGAAGGTACGGAAGCAAACAATTTTAATTGCTAACATGTTCAGCGAAAAATATTCTATAGAAGATAAGATTTTAATTTGTATTCAGAATGTGCATTGTACATTCAGAAAGTGCGATAATATTGCTCGGTTAATTACATTATAAAAAGAAACGTTCGAAAATTAATTTACCTATATCAATAATAATAATCACAGTAAGAGAATATTTTACACAAAAATGTATTTTAATTTATGCGTTGAAAAATATGATAACGTTCCTCGTTCGGTTGTATTATAAAAAGAAACGTTGAAAAATTAATTTCACGGTGTGAACAATAATAATAATAAAAGCAGGATATTTTGCACAAAAATGTAAAATATAAAAATATTCCTCGTTCAGTTATATTATAAGAAGAAACGTTGAGAAATTAATTTCACTATGTCAACAATAACAATAATAATTTTGCGCAACATATTTTATCGTATAGAATTTAGGAAGACTTTTCAGCAACTCTTCGTTGAAACAACGTTTCTAATTGTTGCTCCGAATGAAGAAAGGAAATTTACACGTTGTCAAACAGGAGAAGAAACAGAAAAAAATTTAGACAAAGGATCCTCGTTATGTTGCAGGTACATTGAAAATAACGTTTCGAAATAGAATGGAAACACATTGCACAGCAAACAACCGTGCATAATTAAAGTCCTCAAAATCCTCTGGAAACAATTTCTCCGTTTCTAAAGACGTTCTCTTCCGCGTTACCATAGAAAATGAAGCTTCTTGTCAGGTTCCTGGTCGTTGGAGGATTAACCAGCTCGCGCTATTCGTCCTTTTCACTATCAGACACTATTTCTCCGCTGTGCAACGGCGAGCTCTCCAGCCGAATCTCGTGGCAGAAGCTTAATGGACCTGGTTACGTTTCCAATTTGTCCAACGAAGCGCCCCAAACATCTGCCCAACGGCTCGAATTGTTTCTTCCTTCGCGAGAGTCTGACGTGTTTCCGTGTATACGCGGGGGTAAGTTAACAATTGAGGGGTTGAAATGGCAGGTGAAACGTAAGTGTCGAAAAAATCAGCAACTATTTATTTCCAACTCTTCAAAAATAAAAGAAGTGGAGAAGAATGTAAATTCCATGTTTGATCATTTTTACATAATTATTTCGACAATTTTCTATTCTTTGGCACTTATATGTCAGCTCCTCAAAAATAAAAGAAATATTCTTTCAGTGGAAAAGAATGTAAATTCCACGCTCAATGTTCTTTTAAATAATTATTTTCATAATTTTTTTACTATTTTGCCATTTGCATTTAAATTCTAAAAAATAAAAGAAATATTCTTTCAGTGGAAAAGAATGTAAATTCCATGCTCGATACTTCTTTAATAATTTTTTATTTCTTGCCACTTACATTTCAACTCCTCAAAAATAAAAGGATACTTTTTCAACGTAAAAGAAAGTGAATTCCATGCTTAGTACGGTGGAAAGCACAATAAATGCTAGAATAACTTGTTTGAATTCAGTATTATCAAGTGTTGAGTCAGAATAATTCTCATTCGTTACTTTTCAATTTAACAAGAATTTCTGGTTAAGTGAAAGCATGAAATTGTTATACAATGGTCATTTAACCGTTCAGGTTATTCTTGTCGAGCTGTTCTTTTCCGTTGAAGAGGCACTTGATGCACTTTCGCAGCTTTATAACCTGCTGGAGATAACTTACTCCCCTGGTGGAGATTCTACTGGATATGTTCTCTTCGTGCGAAGTTTCGAACGGAATGGTGCAGGAAAAAACGAAAAAAGAATTCAGCGATAGAATGTCTCCTGAATGTTAAATCGTAACGTTTTCGGCTGCTATGCTTGTCATAAGATTTTCATACAATACGTAAACGAAAAATTACAAAATTTTTCAACCCTTCGAAAAATGATTAAATTAGCGATAAAATTGCATATCACTTTTTGCACGAAGATAGAATCCTAAGAAATTTTCAAAGCCTTGGGAAAATTATTCAGCACGAAATCTTGTAGCATTCATTGATCTGAGATAATTAAATTAGCGACAAAATTGAATTCAGCTTTTAAAATTTTTAAAGCTGAATAAATTCAAATGCTGATAAAATTTCACCTTTGGTACACAGATAGTAGACGCCCTAATCCTAATACATATTGGAAACACGAAAGAAAAAGATAAGCACTGCTACTTCCCCTCTTCGCTTGTAATTTTTCATTAGTAAAGTCTACAACTAAAAGCATGTTACGCTGTAAGAAAAGTTAGCCTGTAAAGTGTAATTTGCATTAAAGGCTTTCCAGTTTCTCTGAAGCAAAAGCATCGTAAAAGTATCTTTACCGTCATCTTTTTCTCTCGATTTTCGTGTAAGCCGCCACGCAGATGTGTGTGACTGTGTTGTTCAAGTTTTACGGCGGTTATTAAGAAATTTAGGAGACCTGTAGAACAAAGTCGCTCTTCTTTCGATGCTTCACCGGCAATCTCGTGATTGGGGCATCCATCCTCCTTGGACACACCAACTTCCACTGGTTTCCTCTCAACTAGAGTGTTTTCTATTTCGTGCACCGTCGAAACACAGCAGTGGAAGCTCGGAGACAACTTAGGCGAAATCGTATCGCATCTTTTGACGGGAAACGATTGATGAGCTCTCCCTACCTCTATCAATTCTCAGATTCTACACGAGTTTCGCTCAACTTACAATCCTGCCACTTATTCCATTGTTTAGAAGTCACAATTTTTCTCAAATTTTCCAATTATCAGTCGAGACTTTGCAGTTTCGGCTGAGCGCAATATTTTTTTGTATGAAATTCGAACTTCGTCAGAGTTCGAAAGATTTACTCTTGTTTCACCAATCAGGTGTTTCTTAATTGGTCAGCTGTGCAATTAAAAACCCGAAAATACAACGTTCCAAATGTGATTTACTTGCTATCTAACAATCTCTGCTTCAATTTTCCACGTGTTTCCTTGTTTCCAAAACTTCCCCGTAAAATATCGTCCTTCCAAATTTTCAAGATAAAAATAAACGCAATAGCGAGTGAAATATTTTTACTCGTTCCTGACCCTAAACTTTAAACGACGGTATAATATTCTTCCATAAACTACCCAATGTAAGTACGTAAATCGTAAAACAGCTATATTGAATCGAAAGAAGCTACGATCACCGTGTCGATCTACCCAAAGGGAAAATAAAACGAGAGATATGAAAAGAATCTCGGTTTTGAACGTACTTTCGTTGCACAAGGAACTGCTCGTACTTTCCCCTTGAATATTCCACACATCTTACCCCCGACAATAGAAATAATAATTCTCGAACAAGAATTATTACCTTTCAGTCGACACGAGCAATTTCCTTTTCTACCCCCAGCAGTCATAACAATAATTCTTATACATTCCACTTTGAAACGTTCGTCGTATCTCTCTTTGAAGTTCAATGCTGCCGCTATGCATTCTGCTTCCGTCAATCGAATCGCGTGTGCTCGGTTAAATTGCCACGCTGTGCAAGCCAGTCGAAAAACGTTTTCTCCCTCGCAAGGAAAGGTAAAAATAGCGCGGCCAATGGCAGATCGCGTTCATCATCGATCATTACACCCGCGTACACGTCGATCGGCGTCGACGTCGACTAGAAGTTTCATTAGGCCGCACCTGCTGCGTTTAATTTTATTTCTCCGACCGGATTGCCGGTCTCTTTTTACGACCCAGCGTTGCTTCTCCTCGCGGTCGCCAAGAATGTCCACCATTACGGATAAGTAACGAGACAAATCCCCGCGTCCAATCTCTATGCACGAACACCTCGCTCTACAACATGCTCGATCCGCGTTAAGTCTCGCGAACAAAGTAAACGCATTATTCTTGCGGGTTAACGCCGCGCGAAATATTGATTGCGCCTGGGGATTGCTTGGAAATCTGCCTGATTAATTAGGATTCGCTGCTTGTTACAGAAGACGCTTTTGTGATTTGAAAAATTTCACGGGTTTAGGAGGCGATTTTTTGAAGCTTGTGATTGGGAAAAGTTTTGTTTTTATATTTGGTTAGGTTAGTGTTGGTTTGTTTTGGTATTTGGTATATGTCGTTCTTTATTTTAATTTTTAGAGAATTTTGAAATTATAGAATTTACCTCTGACTTCCACCGTCTTCCTTAGCTAAAATATTCTTTTTAGCATTTTTGCATTTTTCAGTGTTTTGAAATACTTAAAGCTCCACGTGCCTCTCACCTTTTAAATAAAGTTAGAATATTTTATGTTTCGTAGGACTCTAAGAATAGTCTAATTTATTTGTCTCAATTATTTTACTCATTTTGTAATATTCACAAACGTCACTTAGAATGATGAAGAAAAATTTGAATTTTCAAACAGATTTCTGTCTTTCTACCACATTTCTGAGACGAAGCTCTAAAAATCCCGAATAACAATAAAGAGCAGACCTTCGGAAACACAAAAACTGCTGTAACACGCGTTTCACAGGACTTTCGAGTCGTCACTGTGGTTCGAGACGGCCATAAAAAGAAATAAGCTGACAAAAGGCGTGTCCTTCGCGTTTACGGCAAACATTCTCCGCTTGTAAGCCAGCAACCCTCAGTTAGATATCCCACGAGACAGCCTGGAATCCTAAAGTCATTCTCGTTGCCGAATCCAGGGGGTTCGAACTCGATGTCACCAATCGGCCGACACTTTCAGGCGGGTCTAATCGAATAATATACGGCTGGTAGAGCGGATATCTGCGTTTCACGCAAGAATTCGTAACACGTAGGCAACTTTAAACTAACGTCGAATATTTCGCCGCTTAACAGGACTCTCGAGGAGTTTTGTTCGGTAAGTAGAACCGTCGTTCTCGAGTGAAACGAAATCTCCATGGGGAAAGTGAGTTGCGGTCGTTAAGAAAACGAAACATTCGTGGATTCGCGATAAGTTCGAACAACAAATTAATTTTCTGTACTAGGAGAAAATCAATTTTTGACTTGTTCATTAATTTTAGAGGCTCTACAGTATTTTTTTTAGTAAATTGTACAGTTTCTTAGTATCCATGTTAGAGAACTTATAATTGTACTATGTATAAAATGCTAATGTTTCAACAATTTTTGTGTCAACTGTTTCACCGAAATTGAAGAAACTTATTGGACTTCATCTCTAATCGAGAATTTTCCCGAAGAGCCTTGTTTCTGTCTCTCAAGTCACATTTTCATTTTTCCAACCCTCTAAAACCCACATTTTTGCGATACTATATTATAATAAATTCAGACATCCTTACCAAAGTTTCACTCGTACAGCCAGCAAATTAAAAGTTCCACTTCAATCTCCACCTTCACGTCCAACCAAAAGATAAAGTAAACCGTCGAATCACCAGAAATCTAACCGACTCTCAGTGCAGCGATAACTTCTATCAACTCTATCTCCATCACGAATAAACAAACTCCATCCTCCCTGTCTTTCCCCCAGAAAATTTCACAATAGTTGCATAACATCTAGCAACCAAGAGAAATTAACGAGTTTCCCTCCGATCGGGGAATACCATTCGCAACTTTTCGCGACTTTCCACGGCTGGTCGAAGTCCCAAGCGGGTATATCTCGTTGGAAGGAAGGCTGGTATTGTGGAGCGCGAGTAACAGGTATTTACCGTGCTCGCCGGCACAGAAGCTGCTTTGACGACGGCTGACAGGCGACGAGGAAGCGGGGAAATAAATTGGAATCGTGATCGGGGCTCTCGATGTTTCTTTCGAAATCCACCGGATGCCGTGCCGTCGCCTCTCCATCGATGGAATCGCGAACAACGCGATAAATCAAACGATCGTTTCGTCTCGACCAGACAAAGACAGGTGAGTGGAGGCAAAATCTTAACTAATGAGAAAACGAAGCTTCCAACAAAAGGAAACGATATCCTCTCGTATCGGTTCGACGATCGTCGCCGTTTCGTTCCTCGCTCAGCTGCGCTACAATCTACCCTTCGGTTTAATTAAGAAATAAACGAGTTCGCGAGAAATCGTAAGAGATCCCTGGAGTAACAGCGAAGTTTCGCTGAAAGGCAGCGTATAATTAACGAACTCTGTCTCGCTCGAAAGTCCGATTTGTTTATGTTCGAAAAATTGGTCGGGAATATTTGGAGTATAGAAAGGGGCGCGAAAGTGAACGTGACTTACCGGTGTCTTGGGGAATTAAGAGTTTCAGGATGGTTAGCTTCACTGTTCGCCGAGTATATTTAACTGTGATCGAGGAAGCACGGAATTTTAATTAGGATTTCGAGAGGTTAGGGTGAATGTCTGGTACTTAATGAGTTTAGAAGAACGGCTACGGTACGCTTAAACTTTGTTGTCCAAGTACACGATAAGGCGGAATGTTTCTTCCAGATGAATTCAAAAATAATAATAACGTAACTGTTTAAGAACGCGAACCCTTTCAAATTTATTTCAGCACGAAAACGAAGAGAACGAACACTGAATTATAAAATTTTGTCAATGAAGGTACAATTGTACGAAGTAGCTAAAATAAAAATCAACACTTCTGTTAATTTCCGTGAAAATTCAACGTAAAATTCCTCCAAGATTTATCGCAGAAATATTTCCCATCACCCTGTTACCTTCTCCTTCAATTTTACACCGCATAAATTTGTTTTCCCTCGGAAAATCTCGAAGCTCAACCCCGCTGACAGAGCGAATATTCCCAGCCGAGAATATTCCAAAAATATCAGACTTTCTATTCGAACGAAAATGTCACACGGTTAATTCGAAAAGCGTATCGTTACACCAATCAACAGGTATCGAATAGATATAATTTTTCATTAACCTCGATACACCGTAGCGCGGATATTCTCCGTCATAACGAAAAGAACGTTCGCCTCGTTCACCTTTCTCTCCCCGATCCTGTATATGCAAATTCCGACCCCGTCGAAAAGCGCCGCCGGGAAACTTTCGTTTTATCGAAATTCATATCGCAATTTCAACTTTTATTCGCGGCGACGTTTTGTGTTCCCATGGTCTCGACAGACGTCGCGAATTTCTACACGTGTGCGTGGATTCCTCCTCGAATGCGGCACTCGAACGTCGAGAGAGAAACGTCGGAGAGTGCACGTTCTCTTGGTGGAAATATTTTATGTAACCGGGGCCAGGCTAACTTCCACCAGTCCAAGTATCCCCTTCGACTTTGCTGTTGCGAACGCGTACATCGAGAGGCGAATCCAGTTGCACGAGAACACCTTCTTCGA
The DNA here is from genome assembly GCF_001263275.1 of Habropoda laboriosa. NCBI lineage: Eukaryota > Metazoa > Arthropoda > Insecta > Hymenoptera > Apidae > Habropoda > Habropoda laboriosa. The sequence goes on along the minus strand of NW_017100724.1, from coordinate 279,316 downwards.
TTTCTCTCTCTCTCTCTTCTTCTTCTCACGCGTACATCGAGAGGCGAATCCAGTTGCACGAGAACACCTTCTTCGATTTCTCTCTCTCTCTTCTTCTTCTTGTTCCCCCGTTTCGAACCTTCGAGACGAGTTTCGCTCGTTACTCTCCGTTACGGTCGCCTTGAAAGCGTATGCTTAAACGAGTCGGAATGATTTTGAAAAATGATTTCTCGCGTGGTTCCTAGCCGGCGTGGAAGAAGTCGAAAGGCGCGAGATAGAGATCGTGAATTCGTTCTGCGTTTTACTCGGTCGTCGCGTGACCGGAAGGCGTAAGTCATGTAATGTGGCCATGTATGCTTAGCCGGGGGATTAATGGAGATCCTTTTTTTAGAATATAGGCTCGGTTGAACGCGTTTGATGCAGTTTTTACCGGTGTCGTTTTTTCCTCCCTTCGAATCGAGCGGACTGTGTGAATAATTGTTTGAAACGTTTTTGAGTAGTGTGTTTAAAGTGTTGTTTTGTTGTTCTTTGATTTCTTTTCTATAAGAAATTTATCATACGAATATTCTGGGTTATGATTTATAAATAAATATTTTCACAGAGTTTAGAAATTGTTAGTTTATTTCTAATTACTTTCGAAATTTATTTTATGAATATTCCGAGTTACGATATCTGTAAATAAAGATAATGTTCACAGAGTTTAGAAATTTAACAAATTGTTATTTTCTTTCTAACTGGTTTCGAAATTTATTCGACAAATATTCCGAGTTACGATATTTGTAAATAAAAATAATTTAGAAATAGTTTAGAAATTTAAGGAGATTGCGGATTTATCTCTAACTGATCTCGAAATTTGGACAGCAGCTTTGGATAATTATGTTAGGAATAGGTAGCGCTTTCGTGTGTCTCACAGAAATGTCAGATACCCAGAGCAAGTCGAATTACATCGAGAATCAGAAAGCTCCGAATGCATGGATTACGATCCCATGGATCATGGATTACGATCCCGTGGCGGAGAATTATATCGCGTAGACCCACATTCTGGGCACTCGAAATTAACTTAGTTACCATTGACTATACACCGATCGCTTGAAATTCATGGAGCAGAAATTGTTTAAATAACTCACTAGTTCTGTTTATGCAATTTCGAAACTCTCTGATCTGCGTAAATCGTGAATTTCGTAAAATTAACGACGAAATACCTTCCGTTTAATAGTTTCAAAAAATAGAAAAATATTTTTACACAAACTTCCGAATTCCTAAGTTAATTTACTAACCCTTAAAAATGACAGTTTGATTTAAACCCTAAATCCGTGAAAATGTTTCAATTTGAAAAGAATTACTCTTCAGTCCCACAAGGCACAGAATACTTTTTCACTTTTTCACCTCGAGATGTCATTTTCAACGTGTAATTCGTAAATTACTCTCAGGTTCGAAGATCGGAGCTGAAGAACCGGATCATTTCGTATCAATTCGCGCGATTACCAGGCGATAGCTCTTTAGAAACTCGATTTTATCGACGTTCGACGGATGATTTCGAAGATCTCCTATCTCCTTCCTCGGAACTCATTAAAATCTCTCGTGCACATTGTCCACTTATCATCGGAATCGATGATTGGATTTCCCCCGTTTTCCTCCCTCCCTGTACACCGTGTCAATTAATTTGTGCTTCGTAGTTATCGAATACATGTATTATTGAAAACGTCGATAGTTCTCATTTAAAGCGTAGAATATTTAACAATTTTTTAAAAATCACCGTGAAAAATGTAACAAAATTTATAAATTTTATTATAAATTCTCGAACTAACAATTTGTGCAAAGTTTTAGAGAACTGTAGTTATCGGTGTAACGAATAGGACTACGTCTGACCATAGATGGACTTATTCTACTTAAATCGTTACGACTTACTTTTCTTTGCATCGTAGTTCAACAAGTCATCGTTTCTTCATACGTACTCTTTTACGCTTTTACGTACGCGATGTTACAAGTAGAAATTGTACAAATTGAAAGGAATTTTCAAGGAGAAGTACGATTTTATTCTACGTCACGTTACCGATATTCGCAAGAACGTCGGAGATTTTCTCCTAATATAATAAAATACCCCCGGTTATTCGTCAGTTTTATCGTTAATAAAATTTTGATACACCAATATATTCCTCCAAGCTTGAGAAAATACTGCAAATAAATTTCAGCGACAATGCGCTGCCCGGAGAAGATAAAACGGATAGTGACCGCCCACGTTTCGGTGTTACTCTCTCTCTTTTTTATTAATCCGATAAACTTCCAACCTTTTTCTATTCATCCCACGTTTCAATCAAAATATTTGCACGGGAAATATTTGTCGTCGAATTTTTGGAACTCGGCGCTCTCCCACGGTCGCAGCCAGGACGGCCGGTACGTTTATTAAAAATCGGGTAATTCCGTGAAGCATCGCCTGTATCGATCGACTTTCGTAATGAAGAAGCAAAAAATAAAAGAGAAACACAGAAAGAGAAGAAATTCGTATCGTCGGTATTTGGTGAAAAATTAGAGAAAAAGAAATTGGAGGGACAAGAAGCAAAAAGAAGGAAAAAATAATACTCGAGCAGTGAATGGATCCAATAATAGAGGAAGCAGTGCGTGCATCTGAATATGCAAATGAAACATTCATGAGGGTCTCGTGACGCGAAAACCTCTGATGAAAAATGCATTTATTATCCATTATGTAAACAATACTTCAACGTATAAATATCCTGCTAACCGATGTACACCAGCGTGTTGTTAGAAAAAAAATTAACGATATTTGCCACTTATCGGCATTTCGCGTTCGCAATTATCCTACGATTTCAAGTGCGTTAAAATAGCCAAAATCCCGTTGCATTCGCACAGAGGCATCCGCAAAATTGACGAATGAATTTTGCGTTCGAATTCCATCGTAGCGTGTTTTGGATACCATTCGTCGTCGGTTTCAGTTAATTAAAGCGACCTTAAGCAAACAGGATTAGCATGGTTAATTGGAAAGCTTAGTGCAACTTGGGGACGAACAGATTAAACTATCAATGTGTAGTTTGGCGGTGCTGGATTTCGATTCACGGTGAATCTTCTACAAGAATAATTACTACGCATCGAAATACATCCAGTTCCTTCACCATTTCGCCTCGTTGCAACTAATATTCGATAGCTTATCGTATGCACAAAGAACTCACGAGGAACGATCAGCGATGTTGACGAAACTTTGGTGTATGGTAACACTCAAAAAAATATTTGACGCGTTTTTTTTTTAGCAGCAATCGTCCACAGTGAAGATAATAAAAATTTGACACAAATTTGTAATTGTAAGATCCAAAATTTGTCAATTTACATTTCTCCTGTATCTCTAATAGTTTTCATGACATTAGGTTAAATATATTTATCACCTTCAATTTTGAAGACGACTTTCATCTCTCCGCTGTGAAACATTCTTTCGAGAGCTACTAAACCCAAAGCTTCACGAAAATCGGTGATAATCACTTCGGGTGTATTCCTTTGCCAGAACACCTCTTTCCACGCAACTTCTACCGCTTCTCCAGAACTCAACATTTCCCACTTCCATTCTCAACGGAACCTCGAAGAAGGAAGACGAGACAGTTTGTCCACTTGGACACCGCGAGAGCTCCTCTCCAAAGAAGCTCGAGCAGGCGTGAAACATTCCACGGATCCATTGAAAAAGACCTTCTTTACTCACCCGGAAGTGGCTTGTATGTCGACTTCCGGCCAAGAGGGTCTCCTTCGGCAGAACATCAAAGGCGGTCGATCGCCGGAACCTGTGCTCCTGCGAAAAGAACCGACTCTGCGGGGCGACGTGCTGCCAGATCCACTTCCGGCAGCTGGGTGCACCGTGAGCCCTGGAACGGAAGTGGAATCGAGGGTTCGTCTGCGCGTAGACAGCGAACGTCCATGGGAGCTCGACACTGTGCCCGGTGGTGGCACCACCTGAAACGGTAAACAGAGATCGCGGTAATTAGCTGTCGTCTAAGTGTACCTCTTTTCCTCTCGGGGCAGAGATTAAGGCGGATTTCTAAGACTCCGTTGCGGTAAACAGGGAATTGGAACATTCGCGTGCTTGGCCAGTTACCAGGGCTTTAAGCTTTTTCTGCTCTTTTTCTGGCTTAGGTTGGACTGACTGAGAGAGGAGGTTCGCGAGGCTGAAAGAGGCGTATGTTCCGTCGTCTGGTTAGGGTGCCTCGGGTCGTTTACGCGGTATGAATAATCTTGTTTAAATTGGGTGGTTAGATAGCGGGGAGGAGATAATGGATTTTGCGTGAGGGTTGATGAATGTAATATGGGTGCATAGAAATTGTTGGAGGAATGTTGGGACGGGTGTTTTGTCTTGATAGTGTTAGACTGTTGGGTAGATTAGGGAAGGAAGCGGTTGGAGAAGAGAAGGTTCTGGGAAATTCGAAATATTTTGAATGGAATGATTTTGAAAAATCGGGGAAACGATCGTACAGTAGTCTACTTTGGGAAAGTACGATGATAAGGATGTTGCCTTAATTTCCTGATCAATTTCTCTCTTCTCTGGCATCAGGTGCTTCTCTATCGGTGCAAGGAGATATGAGTGATCTTACTACTAGAAAATTTCTGTATTATATTCTAATGAGTTTTTCGTTTCTGTGACAGATGCTTCCAATTTGCTCTCTATTTGTTATTTTAACGAAAGATACATACGTGTTCCAAATACGTGTTGCAAATGTCACAGTTTCAAGTTTCTTGCGTATGATTACGCATTTGATCAGGACCTTGTGGCCAATTCCACACGTGTTTGAATAATGCATAGAAAGAAGTAAAAGTTTCGCCTCGATCCTCTGTTCGTTATATTATTCCCACCTGACTTAGTTTCTCGAAAGCACGGTGCTTATTAAAAGTTTTTACGTCCTCGTTTGAAAAATGAGGACGCATTGGTCGACAAGTGTGTAAAGTCAATTACCCCGACACGCTTACGATCCTCATACGATCACCCTAATAAATCGGTACAACCTTTCTGGATTTCCTCTGGAGGGCACGATGTGGAAAATACCTCCGCACTCGAACGATTTTAAATATATTGAATAAAAAATTTTTTAAATTCTGAGAGAACTTATTGCAAAATACAAATTCTACCTTTACAAGACGAGTATTATCATGCAAATTTTAACAATCAGGTATATACGTATTAGGAGAATTTTAGAAATATTAAAATGGGTACTTTATGTTTTTAATCTCTTTGCTACTAAGGTTGACTAGAGTCAGCCAGTATTGAGCATTCGTTGCACACAAGGGACAAGTACAGAAATGTCATAACACAGAATTATTCCGTATACTATTGCCTTGTAATGTGCTATTAGCTTTTCCTCATAAACTTCATTTACAAAAAGTCCCTTTTCCATTTATCGAGCTACTGACAAATTAATTGATCCAGCATTGAGAAAATTCTGAAAATCAAACCAGCTCTATATTCTTCAAATTATTCTACATTCCATCTCTATCCCGGAAAACAATATTTATACATAAATAACATAGTATAATATACAACGTAGTATCGTAAATTATACATAATTTTTAATAATTCTCCATTTCACAGGTCATCCCACAAATTAGTGCCGAAAGCAAAAAATATTTTAATGAAAATCCCAGGAAATTATAACAATGAGAAGGGTCTTGCATTTTTCTCTCTCAAATTTAAAGGTTCGTTGGAAATATTGATCTAAATTATAAAATTCAACACGGACTTATGGGATGACCTAAAGCTTATTCGAAAACGTATCATATTCACATACGTATACTGACAAAAAGAAAAAGAAGTGTCGAAACAAGCGAAGAGCTCACCTTTGGATAGCCATGAGGGGTCGACTGTTGCGCGGTCGAGTTGGTGTTCGTCGTGCCAGTGACGCTTCCGGTGGAGCCGCTCCTTCCGGTCGCGCTAGACGCGGAGTCTTCCCGGCTGAACGAGAACCTCTTCGGGCTGAGGCTCAAATTCGCGACGCTGTCGCTCACGTATTGCTGCAACGAGTTGAAGAAGCTCATTGTCGTTGCGCGGGTGAAATCGTCGTCTGTGGTCGATTTAAACGAAACACTGTCGCGTGAGAATCAAGACAATTGTCATCGTTTTCCCGCTGGCTCGTCCGTGTTCCCGAACAACAGCTTCGAGGCGTTCAGTTCGCGGCAGCTTTACACGCATCGATCTCGAAGCGACACACTCTGGATTGGCTAGGTGATACGGGGAGGAAAGCACCTCGACCTCGACAACTTTCACGGTTCTTTGCGTCACGGTATCGATTCTGCCCCACAGCCATTTGCAATTTTGTTGTCCTCTTCGTACCGCGATCGCTGGCGGGTCCTTCGGGCGCGCAACTTAAGTCATCCTTCGTCCACTGATTCTTTACGACGTTTCCTTACTCTGGGGACGTGTACCGTTTCCGTCCTCGGCTCGCGTCATCTGTGAAACAGAAATAAGGGTTCCATGAGTGATAACCGGTAAATCTCGTAATTTCCAGTGTTTCCTTACGGAGAAGATATGTGTTTTTTTTTTATACGAGTATCACGATTCGTTTCTATTTTCCTTTTATCGGTGAACGGAGACGTTCGAATGCGGAAAACTGGAGTGAATTTAAACGAGTTTAATGATTCGAATGAGTTAGAAGAATGAGAATTCTTATATTATTGACTTTCACAGTTGTTTATGTAGCATCGGGGCCTCCACACTCAAATAGGAAACCGACAAGGGTGAATAGAGAAGGAGTGGTTGGCGTAGCGCGCAAAGCCTCGGCTTGCTAAGCCGAAGGTCCCGGGTTCGATTCCCGTTTCGGGTCCCTCAGTACTTTTTCCCTGGGTTCCTACATTTATAATCAAAATTATAAGATTTAATATTAATATCCCTTTCGCCCCCATATTTATAATAAAAATTATGAGATTTAATATTAATATCTCTTTCACCCCCTACTTCTGAAATTCGAATTTTCCAGCCATTTCAACGATTTAAACGAGTAAATGGAAAAAGTATAATCGTAGAATAATTTCCAATTCTTCATCGACGTTCACCGTTATTCAAGAATTCCAAGATTTAACATCAATAACCATTTATACTCCCGAACCTTGAATTTCCCAAGCACTGATTCCAAAGGGTTGTCTAAATCGCCGCTAAAGCACCGAATTGACTATCGACAAATGCACGGATCTAGCAAGTAATCTCAAAGAGATGTCAATAGGATGAAATTTCCTAATTGGAGATTCATTGTAACCCAGTTGGAATCGGATCTGGTAACTCGGGCATCATTAGGTTCGAATTGCACAACTCAAAGCTCCTCCGTATCGTGTTTGACAAAGTGGTGAATTTGTAAAGATGCGGTAACACTGCGGTACATAACCGGATTTCGAGGATCAGCTTTGTGCGAATCAACGATATCAGATAGTACCATTGAAAAGTCAGCGAAGTTTCGAGTTACGGACAGCGAGATGCATGTAAGATTCATGAAGCATTTTCAGGAGAGAAGGCGGATCACAAATGTTTCTCACAACGTATTCCTGCATTATTTACACGCTTCTCTTGAAGAATCGTAAAAACTTGTTTACTATCGCTCCAACCTCTATGAAGTATTCTGTAAATTCCTCAGGTCCGTATATCCCGTGTTGTAGATTCTTTTATCAAAAATTCTCTCTGCACTTTCAGGAAAGCATTCGTGTTTCTTCGATTTCAAATTCTACCATACTTTCATTAATAGCGAGATAAGACTTCCTCGCAGATCTTCATTTCTTATCCAATTTATATGTATTTTTTTATCATCTGTTTTTCTTCTCCCATCTAACCTGTCTCCGTATCTGCTTTTCCAATTTTCTATTTATTTTTCCTCTAGAGCTGTAGGCTATACCCGTACGAGCTTTCAATTTCTCCGTGTACCTTTTAGAATTTTATTCCTTTCCTCCATCGTCAGAGAAATTTATTTTTAACCATAGTTATCATTCTGTGCTTGTTGCAAATTTTTGTTAAAACAGAGAAAATTTTATTGTAATTCAGAAAAATTTTCAATAACAAGGAAAATTTACTCTGTAAAATAATTGAATAATTAGGCACACACATATGTTAATCAGCAATTACGAAGACAAAATAGCAAGCAACATTAATCGTTCAAAATTATTATTATCTTCACTGCAAAGAATTCTCACTTTTCAACGAAGATTTCTTCAATTAAATATTCAATGCAATATAAATATAATTAAATAAACGATTGCAATATTTGTAAAAAATATTGATTTAATTCGTTCTACAATAAGCAAGGTTTCTAACACCTAAGGAGGTACAAAGACCTTCGATTAAAAGCATCGAAATATTTTTAGCCGCCTCACCAAACGGATTGCCTGTTCCCTGGACTATTTAAACAAGTATCGATTATGCGAACATTCTCTTACATAAGAGTCCGTCTTTCTCAAATTTATGCATCGCTATTCGAGCCGAGTGCGTTTCCGTTTTCTAGCCGGCGAGCCTGCCTCAAAGTGAACAACTTTGTCGCTGACAGTTATGGGGTTTGTGAAACGAATCGCCTGAGGATCGCTCGAGGAACGCTTGGAAAAGCTTCCGTCTATAGCTTACGTTGTAACTCTCCGACGAATTGATAGTAAAACCTTCGAATCCTCGCTTTCTAAATAGATCGTGAATAGTTGGTGGATTGGAGAACGTGTTTTTACGGGTTTTGGGAAAATGAAGCAGCGACCCGTTACATTTCCATTGCGGTTTCCGTTCGGATGCAATGACGGCGAGTTTGGCTAACGTGGATCGATAGTTATGGCTTCTGTACGATGATTCGGTCATAAATGTTCGTCATTAACCGCGGCGAAAATTTTGCGATGGATTGCTTAGAGCTTCGTCCGTTTCGACTTTCGATTACTATTTGAGAAATAAATTTATTTGAATATCTTTAGCTTCGTTTATTGGGACTTTTGGTTATTACTTGAGAAAATAAATTTATGTGAATATTTTTAGCTTCGTTTATTGCGACTTTCGATTATTAACTGAGCAAAGAATTTATTTAAATATTTATTTCACTTTTGAATATTCAATGTTCGCCAATTTTCCCCGATTATTTCCAATATTCCGCAATTTCTCTTTTACGTAAAAAAGAAAAAAAGTAGAACAATCGTTTATTTCCAGAATAAGAAATTTCTATCGACACATGATAGAAATTATAGGATACTGTCACACTAGGATTTTTCTGTCATCATTTTTGATGAAAGAACTCTAACACCTTTCGTAAAACGTTCGCTATCGTGTCATTTTTCAAAGTTTTCGTGTTCATTCAATTTGTCAGCTTCGACAAGAACGAGCAGCCACCGATGAAACGTTACACAGCTGTACGAGAAACATGGACTTTATTAAATCGATAAATGGATTTCGATCCGCAGTCTCTATCGTCGCGATATATGAAAAATGATAGAATCCTTTGTTGACCTTCGTTTTTAATTTATCTTGATGAAAAAAATCGTATTTAACTTTCAAGTCATTTCAACGGATAACTTTTGAGAAGCTCGTTATTTTTCCTTGAAAATTTTTTATGCAATATAATCTAGAGGAGAGAAAAGAAACACAAATTTTACGTTTCGTCGATCGAATAGTATGATTGTTAAAATGCATGCTATTTATACACGTCCATGCCCGGATCAATACATTCTTGCAATTATTGCGAAACTGCAATTCTCAATCGCGAGACTGATTAAATGCATTTCACTTCGAACGAATTGAAATTTATCGGAGTTCAAACAACGTGCATTTTGGATGACTGCTGATTTTTCATTTGTGCAGGCGTATTAAGTTTCTCGTGGAAAATAACGGAATATCCACTGTGTGTAGTTAGACAAAATTTGAGATAAGAAACGTTTCACGATTTTCCTGCAATTTTAATATCTCTAATATTACGAATTTCTCGGTAACACTTTATGTTACGTTTAGAAGAAAGTATTAAAAATGACCAAGTATTTAAAGGCAAATAAAATTATCAGTACTAATTTGATAAGAAAAGAATCTCTGAAAATATTGCTGTAAATTCTAAAACATAATTTACAAATTAGTCACCGAATTTGATTTCCTTAATAATTACAATTTTTAGAAGAAGATAAACTTCGTAAAAAAAATTCACAGCTTCCTATAAAGTCTTCTATTTAATATTCCAAAAATGATAAATGTTTGCTTTTTCAGCAATTCATAGATACACCATCAAATTTGATTTCCTCGTTAATTATAATTTTTAGAATAAGAAAATCCTTTGAAAAAGAATGCACAAATTTCTACAGTCTTCTATTTAATTTCCTAAAAATTAGAAATGTTTGCTTTTTCTGCAATGAAATTTGATTTCCTTAAGACGAAAAATCCACAACTTCCTAAAAGTGTTCCATTTAATTTTCTGCAAATGATAGAGTTCGCTGTTTATAACAGTCGAAAGCTTCCGAAAGTTTTCTCTACGAGTTACATTGCACACTCTATTCAGCTGTAATTTTATTCCAGAAACGTAGAGCAATAGACGGTTCGAATGGGTTCGCGATAGCTTGTTACTTCCTTTAAAATCGTCTACAAGCTCATCGACAAGCAAGCCACGCGCAAAACCCGTGCAACAATTCCGTAAGTGCTCGAGGAGCCAAAATCCACGAGCGTACCACGAGTTCTTGCCGTGGTGCGTTGCAATCCCGTCGACACTCCACGCCTGCGAGTAATTAACCCCTTAATCGATACTACTTCACGATCAACGACGATGTCGCACCGTTCCCCGGTGATATTGGTTCCTTGGGATTTTCCGAGCGACACCCTTCACGACAATTTGCCTCGAAATTAAGTCGTCAATGGAAACTTGTTGAACTTGGTTACGCCGAAGTGTTGACAATTAATTGCAATACTTCTCGGTCGATTAATTTTTTTAATCAGCTCAGACGAGGAGTGCGAATTCTCTACTGACAGCGAGTGAAATTTGAAATTTAAGGGAAAACAGTTTGGTGTCTAGTATTCTTATGCAAAATTTTGTGAAATATTTTATGGGAAAAATGAGATATGTAAGGTAATAAAATAAGACGATTAATAATAAATAAAGTGAGATATTTTAGGAGAAAAATAAGATACGTAAAATAATAAAATAATATTCATCTACAAAATAAAATAAATAGTAATAAATAAGTAAGATATTTTACGAGAAATATAAGATGCATTTCACAAATAATTTCAATTAACAACCTTCTCGGTTCAAAGTGTTTTTGGATCTTCAAAGTCAGCGGTAAGTTTACGTAAACATTTGTGTAAAAATAAGAGTTTCAAGATGAACCTTGAAACTGAAGGAACATCAAGTTTGCGTAGAAATTTCGGTGTCTCCGAACACCGGAACTCTGCGACAGTCCCAAAAATTTCGAGGGCTACAGAGATCTTCGAACTTTGGATTCGTGGAACTTCAGCAACCTCAAGGGCCACAGAACTTCCAGAACTTCGGAGACTATAAGATGCTTAAGGAGTCGTTGAAGTTACGAGACCTTGGTGAACCCTGAAATTTATGAAATTTCTGTATCATCTCGACGGCTTCGTTAAGTCGAAAATTATATGCGCCAAGTCTAACGAAACCAACATATTCTCCAACAATTCTAGCAACGTTTCAACACCTAATTCAGCCTAAATTAAACTTTAAATTTCCCCGATTCAAATAACAATCTCGAAATTTTAAAGCTTTATCAAACATTACCTTTTGAACTGTCAAACCACGTTATCAATATTTCCGCCGTTTCAGTGCCTCTTTTTCCACACTCGAAAATTACGCAGAACCCTGTACGATCTTATTAATCGTCCAATCTTTCATCCACAGTTTGCTACGAAAAAAAAAAAATTGTTTCTAGTTCGACGCAGGCGCCGATCGTTAGTAATCCACTGTCCGAGGGACGAACATCCGGTTGCGGCGTGGAACAAAGTTTAACGAGTTCCGGTACAACCTATAAAATATGGTAACGAAGAGGAGAGGAGGAGAGGAAAAAAAAACGTACTGCTTGGGCTTTCATTAACGGGAACGGAAAAAGGTATTCCACGGGGGGAAGCGGGAAACTTCGAACTAGTAGTATATGTCGACAGAGAGCGAAACGAACGACGAAACGTAATTTTGTTTATCATCGACTTCGGGGATACTTATATCCAGGCCTTAACGGGGCCAACTTCATTAAAACTTCCCCTGATGACTCTCGTATACCGTTAAGTCGCGTTAATAAACACCACGGCGGAAGATTTACATCGTTGAGAACAGAAACGCGTGGAATCGAGACGCTATCTTTTCTCATTTTTGTGGAAACAGCGATTTATTAATACTTTCAGGAAGAATGTTCTTTGTTTCGTTTGTGGCTCAATTGGACGAATTATTTAAAAATTGGGTAAAAAGTTTTGATTACGTTGAATTTATCGAAGAAAATCGATCGACACTTTGTCCGTTGGAGTTTCCAATTCGAACACTTGTCAGAGTCAACTACGTGTCGAAGTGCTTCTTATCAGTGCCGCAATGTTCCAGTTGATGTCAGCTATGAATCGATACGCTGTCTGTTTGAAGTATCTCCATTATTTATCGCTCGCGTTAATTATCTACGCGATGTCAGTATTCCACGGGGGGAAGCGGGAAACTTCGAACTAGTAGTATATGTCGACAGAGAGCGAAACGAACGACGAAACGTAATTTTGTTTATCATCGACTTCGGGGATACTTATATCCAGGCCTTAACGGGGCCAACTTCATTAAAACTTCCCCTGATGACTCTCGTATACCGTTAAGTCGCGTTAATAAACACCACGGCGGAAGATTTACATCGTTGAGAACAGAAACGCGTGGAATCGAGACGCTATCTTTTCTCATTTTTGTGGAAACAGCGATTTATTAATACTTTCAGGAAGAATGTTCTTTGTTTCGTTTGTGGCTCAATTGGACGAATTATTTAAAAATTGGGTAAAAAGTTTTGATTACGTTGAATTTATCGAAGAAAATCGATCGACACTTTGTCCGTTGGAGTTTCCAATTCGAACACTTGTCAGAGTCAACTACGTGTCGAAGTGCTTCTTATCAGTGCCGCAATGTTCCAGTTGATGTCAGCTATGAATCGATGCGCTGTCTGTTTGAAGTATCTCCATTATTTATCGCTCGCGTTAATTATCTACGCGATGTCCGATTTTTTGTGGTCGATTTCGACGGAATAGCGAATTGTGATTTTGTAAAAGTACCGAGGTACGTTTATTGCGAAGACTCGATACTCCTGAATGAACGAACGATATCCATCTATCCCCGTCTACCTTACCCGTCGTGAGAACAGTCCTCGAGCAATCTTTCACGCGTCTCCTTCGATATTTGCTTGTGATCCGGCGCCTTTGGTACCTCGTTCACCAGCTACGTTTATTGCGAAGACTCGATACTCCTGAATGAACGAACGATATCCATCTATCCCCGTCTACTTTACCCGTCGTGAGAACAGTCCTCGAGCAATCTTTCACGCGTCTCCTTCGACATTTGCTTGTGATCCGGCGCCTTTGGTACCTCGTTCACCAGTTGCTTGACGACTTTTTGCAAGCAGGTGAACAAGTTCTTTGTGCCGGGTGCCAGCGGTAATAGAGGATTCAGTAAAAATTCATGCAGGTACGGATGAGGTAAAAGCGCCAGCCTCGAGATCACCACAGTCAACTGCAGGTTGATCTCGCACTTTTGCTTCGGAATACCGGCCACCTTGTCAAAGAGCATCGTCATGAACCTAATGTAGAACCTAACAGAACAGTGGTCAGCTTCTGGCCTGGAGTCGGAACTCGCTGAATCGTCCACGATCACAGCTTCAAGCGGCCAGGCCATCAACGTGCAGTCGGTCAACATATTGCCTTAAGCTTTTGTTAAGCTGAAAATTAGCAAAGTTAGTAGGACACTCGCCGTGGTGCGTTGCAATCCCGTCGACACTCCACGCCTGCGAGTAATTAACCCCTTAATCGATACTACTTCACGATCAACGACGATGTCGCACCGTTCCCCGGTGATATTGGTTCCTTGGGATTTTCCGAGCGACACCCTTCACGACAATTTGCCTCGAAATTAAGTCGTCAATGGAAACTTGTTGAACTTGGTTACGCCGAAGTGTTGACAATTAATTGCAATACTTCTCGGTCGATTAATTTTTTTAATCAGCTCAGACGAGGAGTGCGAATTCTCTACTGACAGCGAGTGAAATTTGAAATTTAAGGGAAAACAGTTTGGTGTCTAGTATTCTTATGCAAAATTTTGTGAAATATTTTATGGGAAAAATGAGATATGTAAGGTAATAAAATAAGACGATTAATAATAAATAAAGTGAGATATTTTAGGAGAAAAATAAGATACGTAAAATAATAAAATAATATTCATCTACAAAATAAAATAAATAGTAATAAATAAGTAAGATATTTTACGAGAAATATAAGATGCATTTCACAAATAATTTCAATTAACAACCTTCTCGGTTCAAAGTGTTTTTGGATCTTCAAAGTCAGCGGTAAGTTTACGTAAACATTTGTGTAAAAATAAGAGTTTCAAGATGAACCTTGAAACTGAAGGAACATCAAGTTTGCGTAGAAATTTCGGTGTCTCCGAACACCGGAACTCTGCGACAGTCCCAAAAATTTCGAGGGCTACAGAGATCTTCGAACTTTGGATTCGTGGAACTTCAGCAACCTCAAGGGCCACAGAACTTCCAGAACTTCGGAGACTATAAGATGCTTAAGGAGTCGTTGAAGTTACGAGACCTTGGTGAACCCTGAAATTTATGAAATTTCTGTATCATCTCGACGGCTTCGTTAAGTCGAAAATTATATGCGCCAAGTCTAACGAAACCAACATATTCTCCAACAATTCTAGCAACGTTTCAACACCTAATTCAGCCTAAATTAAACTTTAAATTTCCCCGATTCAAATAACAATCTCGAAATTTTAAAGCTTTATCAAACATTACCTTTTGAACTGTCAAACCACGTTATCAATATTTCCGCCGTTTCAGTGCCTCTTTTTCCACACTCGAAAATTACGCAGAACCCTGTACGATCTTATTAATCGTCCAATCTTTCATCCACAGTTTGCTACGAAAAAAAAAAAATTGTTTCTAGTTCGACGCAGGCGCCGATCGTTAGTAATCCACTGTCCGAGGGACGAACATCCGGTTGCGGCGTGGAACAAAGTTTAACGAGTTCCGGTACAACCTATAAAATATGGTAACGAAGAGGAGAGGAGGAGAGGAAAAAAAAACGTACTGCTTGGGCTTTCATTAACGGGAACGGAAAAAGGTATTCCACGGGGGGAAGCGGGAAACTTCGAACTAGTAGTATATGTCGACAGAGAGCGAAACGAACGACGAAACGTAATTTTGTTTATCATCGACTTCGGGGATACTTATATCCAGGCCTTAACGGGGCCAACTTCATTAAAACTTCCCCTGATGACTCTCGTATACCGTTAAGTCGCGTTAATAAACACCACGGCGGAAGATTTACATCGTTGAGAACAGAAACGCGTGGAATCGAGACGCTATCTTTTCTCATTTTTGTGGAAACAGCGATTTATTAATACTTTCAGGAAGAATGTTCTTTGTTTCGTTTGTGGCTCAATTGGACGAATTATTTAAAAATTGGGTAAAAAGTTTTGATTACGTTGAATTTATCGAAGAAAATCGATCGACACTTTGTCCGTTGGAGTTTCCAATTCGAACACTTGTCAGAGTCAACTACGTGTCGAAGTGCTTCTTATCAGTGCCGCAATGTTCCAGTTGATGTCAGCTATGAATCGATGCGCTGTCTGTTTGAAGTATCTCCATTATTTATCGCTCGCGTTAATTATCTACGCGATGTCCGATTTTTTGTGGTCGATTTCGACGGAATAGCGAATTGTGATTTTGTAAAAGTACCGAGGTACGTTTATTGCGAAGACTCGATACTCCTGAATGAACGAACGATATCCATCTATCCCCGTCTACTTTACCCGTCGTGAGAACAGTCCTCGAGCAATCTTTCACGCGTCTCCTTCGACATTTGCTTGTGATCCGGCGCCTTTGGTACCTCGTTCACCAGTTGCTTGACGACTTTTTGCAAGCAGGTGAACAAGTTCTTTGTGCCGGGTGCCAGCGGTAATAGAGGATTCAGTAAAAATTCATGCAGGTACGGATGAGGTAAAAGCGCCAGCCTTGAGATCACCACAGTCAACTGCAGGTTGATCTCGCACTTTTGCTTCGGAATACCGGCCACCTTGTCGAAGAGCATCGTCATGAACCTAATGTAGAACCTAATAGAACAGTGGTCAGCTTCTGGCCTGGAGTCGGAACTCGCTGAATCGTCCACGCTCACAGCTTCAAGCCGCCAGGCCATCAACGTGCAGTCGGTCAACATATTGCCTTAAGCTTTTGTTAAGCTGAAAATTAGCAAAGTTAGTAGGACGCTTTGCATATCGAGTATTTTTAACCCTTTGCACTCCAAAGGCGCTGTTACGGCGACATACTTAATTACCCTGGAGAACTTAGAAATGTAAAATTCAGGTTTTTTAATATTACTAAAGTAATGCAACTTAAGTATTAAACATCCATTTTTTCTTAACAAATCTTTACATTTTCAAAAGTTTCACTGCAAAAGTACACTGAAATTGCTATCTAATCTTATCAAAAAATGCTTGGAGTACAAAGGGTTAATAAAAGGAGAATAATACTTTCATAAAGGAAAATATTTCTTTTTTTTAAAGAATTAATATCAGACCTCGGAAATATAAAAATAAATAGTAGGAATAAACGGTTGGAATGTGGGCAAATGAATTTGTACCATTCTTTACGAACTAATTTGAAGTTAAACCAATGAAATTTACAATATTGAAAATTTCAACTCGTTGTCAGCCGTGCCATTAAAGTAAGCACCGCTTGGATTCAGCTAATGAAATTCGAAATATTCGAGTTTGAAGTGAAACCAATGAAATTGAAAATACTGAAAATTTCAACTCAGCCTCAGCCTAAGAAATATTCAAATTTGAAGCGAAACCAATGAAATTTACAAATTTTTAAATTTGAACTCAGCCTCGGCCTAAGATTAATGACATTTTGAGAAGGTAATTACAAGCGTAAATTCAAAGATATTTTACTTTCTTTCTGTGGAAAACTTATGCTTGTAACACCTACTTTAATGTCTAACGTTTTCTTAAATAAACTTTCCCTGGCACATTAATTATTCTCCAATTTTCAAGGCATCAAGAAGCCTGAAATTTCGTCAACTTCGACGGTCTACATCTCAGTAACCGATCACTATATTTAAAAAATTCAAGCTGCGTTTAACGCGCCGGTATATACCCAACAGATCTTCCACAGTAGCAAAAAGCTGCTATATATTACGAAAATCGAATTTTGGCCAGCTTTTCGAGAAATAGCACCACTGTGCGTCGTGTCGAGCAGAGATAATAAGATTGCGAAGATAATTGCCTTCGAGAGAGTTTCAGAAAGCCATCGATGAAAATAGCGCTTTCACAGGCGCGCCCATCCCTTCCGATTCCTATCGCTCCTTCCTTTTCACGATATCCTAAAGCAATAATTGCCCCGGGAGCTCGTTTCCTGCCAAGTGTATCGTGCCGTGAGTTTTACAAATTTATCACACAACAGGGAACGCTAAAAAAAAGAAGACAGACAACGAGAGAGAGAGAGAGAGTGAAACGATTTCTGGGGTAGATTAAAAGCCCTATCCACGAATCC
This sequence comes from Habropoda laboriosa, assembly GCF_001263275.1. Taxonomy (NCBI): domain Eukaryota; kingdom Metazoa; phylum Arthropoda; class Insecta; order Hymenoptera; family Apidae; genus Habropoda; species Habropoda laboriosa. Next base: position 261,628 of record NW_017100724.1, on the reverse strand, counting down.
AATTCGACCTGCGTCTCTTTAACATCGTACGATCGTAATTCCGGTTAAAATATGTAACGCTTCCTCTGATACTCGCCGGTTTCCCCGTGTTTCCCGGCCAAACATTGAAACTAGCGATATATCACGTAGAATTGAACCAATGTTCAAGATAAAAAACACCGAGATCCAGAGATTCTTTTTTCTAAATATTTTCATGGCTGTTTCACGCTTGTTTCTTTTTTTCACTGTTTCTAATCAAAATTCCCGGACTCGAAGTGTAAGAATATTTTACACTCCTACGTTTTTCTTGAAACTTTAAATATTTCATTTCAAAAGTGTATTCGTTTAAAAGTTTTAAGTTACCGTTAATGTAGTAACAGCGTCTCGAAAGTTCGTTTCGTTGAAGTTTCTTTGGGAATTTGTTAATTTCGTCGGATGCAAATATAGATAGGGCACTTTTAATTCGAGCAAACACGATGAAGAGATTGCGTTCCTATAATCCGTTCGTGTAATCCTATTTCGCCTAACTCCGCATACAAATCGTTAGACCAGATTTAGTCAATGTCCATCGTTGTTTAATGGATTGTGCAACGTAATCGACAAGTCATCTGTTTTCGGGGGCTCGAACGTCATTAGCGTACCTCTACGGAATAATTTGTTCACCGCGAAGTCGATAATCTTGTATTAAACAGATGTGACGGTGTTAGTCAGAGGAGCCGATCGTTTATCATCGTTTCGTTTTGTATCGTCGAATCTTACATTTCCGACGAATCGTCGTTAACATTGTCAACTATATATTTTCGTAATTAATCGTGTATCGGAATTAGTAACTCGTTCTATTCGACAAGATTCGATTTCACTTTCGTTGTTAGTTTAATGCTGTTCGTGAAAACATCCTGGACAGCATTATTTCCCACGAATAAGCAAATATCGTTAATCAACGTTCGACTAATATCGAATTATATATTCGAATAACAAAGCACAAGTTAGTCGGATCTTTGTTCGTGAAATTAAGGTCACCTCTTGTGAGAATTGGTCACAATTACTTGTTACGAATTCGAATTACAACGAAACTGTTCGCCCTTTAAACTATACGTTTCACTATGCTTTCTGAAGTGTACTCTTTTTCAGAAAACAAAATCCAAGAGAATCCAATGAAAAAATCTTCGTTTCGTCCGCTTTTATTTTACTAATTGACACATTCACCAGTTATCTCACAAACTAAATATCTATTCTCCAGCAAAGTAAACTTTAATAAACCAGCTTAATGTATTAATTTCGAGCGTCTGAGAAATGGTTGACTTTACTACTTACTGAATCCAAGAAACAGAGAATTTTTGGAATCGGAAAAAGTAGCAAAGTCAACCGTTTCTCAGACGTTCGAAATTTTTTCGAACAACAGCAAGTAGTACAAGTCAACCGTTTCTCAGACGTTCGAATTTTTCGACCTCGGCAAGTAGTACATGTCAACCATTTCTCAGAGGTTCCAAAATTCCAGGCCAGAATTGCGAAATCCGACCGGGAAACTTCGAAATATCCCACTTTCCAGATTACAATCAACTCCCGTTACGCGGGCTAAGTCTCGAGACTCTCATCGTTTAGACCAAGTCATCGTTTATTCCTCAAACACGAGAAACCTCTCCGACGCGAAATTCGACAAATTTCACGTACTCCCTGCTCATTCCGGCGTCCTATCGTCCGGAAAAATTTGATCGACAGACGAGGGAAGGGACACGACAGGTGGCCGGGATCTTTCGTCGAGGAATTTCTACAGAAAAAAAAAAAAGAAACGCCGGGTGAAGGCGTGATATTTGCGAAACAATTCAAAGGATCGCAATGTGCGACAGTTGGTGGATTCCTCCGAAGAAGGGGGCGAAGGAGAACAGGTCGAAGAACGCGGCTTCTCTCCACGGTCGTCACCGAGCCAATTTCATTAGACGGGCGCCAAGTTTTCTCACTTTCTCGCTTTTAAGCGGCCCGCCTATGATAGCACGCTGCTACCCAGCAATTCCAACTTCTTTCCTACCCGAATCCTCCTCTCCCGCCTCTCGAGGCGTTGCTTTTACACTCCTGCCGTTCAACCGGCGAGATAGAACGTGTAGCATGGAACCGAGAATCATGGAACTCGTCGAGGTGCTTGATTGAACTGTGCAGGTGTATGTGATCTGGCAGATTAATAGCGTTTTTCGATTCTGATCGATGAATTTTATTGCACGAAATGTCGAATAGAATGCGACGATTGATTTCGAGTATTATTGCTGTGATGCGTGTAGAAACTTGCGTAATTTATGTCACTTCACTTCTTCTTCGCTTTTCCTATTTCGTGCATTTCAAAATTTTCAAACATTCGCTGCCTTTGAACTGAATATTCGAAAATTGTGAAACACAATTTTACATCTGGACCTGGAGTATCTGGACCAAGTGCATGAGTTTAGAGTGTAAAGTACGCAATTACTAAAAATTTTTGGCGAACATCAGTACGTTTCAGTAAAATTGTAGAAAGTAAAATTGTAGAATTGTACAAATCTCTGAGTGCCCATGTACAAGAATTATCAAGTAATACTTAAATTAACAAACGAATGTTCACATCGTATTAGAATTCGCTTTCAACCAATTCGTTCGAATAATTTCCACGGAATCGTACAGGCAATTAAACAGTGGAAATTGTTCATTAAACGTCGTGTTTGCTATTTAATCAACACCAAGTATATGCTAATTTGAAGAACACACACTTTAAAGGTGAAAAGAGCACGCTATCACTGAGTTCTCTCACGAATAAATAAATTTTTAATGAATTCTAGAAATCGATTAAACGGACTGGAAGTTTCATGCGTGTAGCTGCACGGTAAGAGCACAGGGTAATAGTCGAGTTGACAATTGTATAGTGTGTAAAATATTAAACTGGTATACATCGATTAATCTCAAACTCCGTGAGCTAGATGTAAAAGTATGTAATATCCGTCGAGCTGGCTTTAAACAATTTTCCATTAAAATTTGCGTATTAAGTAACTTTGAGCAAGACGAATTTCCATTACGCGCGTGTCGAAAACGCGCGGTTACGAGTAATTGATTCGAACCGTTCGATTTAATTGGAAAATGGAAAAAACGTTTGAACGCGCTATTCGATAATTCGATAGTTTTTTTTTTTTTTGGACATTTTGCATCAGATATCCGGTACGAATGAAAAATTTTTCAAATTGAAATATTACGGTATTTGTACGAAAATACTGGGTTGTTTCGATCAGAGTTACGTCTCTTTCACGTGTAATATTTTGTAACGTGAAATTTCTCAGGGGAAATAGAATTTTTTAAATGGTCCAAATTATACCGTCGGAACGTACGATCATCTCGACGAGAAATTAAAGGGACAAACTGCGTGAAGAGGAGCATTTACCAACGAGTTAAACGTTTATTTCGTTTTTCCGGCGGTTACAACGGGCGTAAACGTCATTTGAATACATTTGAATGTATCGAACATTTATTCAAACGACTGCGACGAAAGGACCACAATTTTCCTCGCTTCACGCTTCCAATTAATCTCTTTTATGGACGATTTCGACTGGCGAAAAAAAAAAAAAAAAGAAACGCAGAAAATTCGTTCGTTTTCGGCGTGTAAAATTAACCGACAGAAATAACGAGGCCCGTTTCAGGATGTTGCACGTTTAAATTCTCTGGTTGAGATCGTGTATTTCACGGGATTATCATTTATTAGATTAGAAAAGTTTTCGTGAATAATTTGCAATTAACTCGGGCAAGTCGATTACAAATTTAATTAACACGGGTTCGTGAACGTCGTGAATTTTCCAGGAACGTCTCGCTAGTGCAACGACAACTTTCGAGGCAGCCAGACAACCGTCACAATCGCTTCGAAACTTGTTAAATTAACATTCGCCTTTCAGGCTTCGTGATCGCAAGCTAGAATCTTCCGGGGAACGGCTTCAATGCTGTGTTAAAATTAATAGGATCGAGCAAACGTCAATTT
>NW_017100724.1:241772-257630 GCF_001263275.1 Habropoda laboriosa | reverse complement strand
GTGTATGTTGAAGAGCGATTAGCTTTTAGTAAGGTGTTAATGGAGATATCGGGGTAGGTTGGGGAATAACCCAGAGAAAATGGTGTTTAAGTGAGTAAATCACTGGAATTTGTGGAGTTAATGATAAAGGGCGTGATAAAGATATAGAAATGAGAATGTGTGTAGAGTGTGGAGGAGAAAAAAGGGTTGAAAGAGGGAAAATTTAGATATCTGAAAGAATGAAGATGTGAAAATTTCAGGATTTGAAAATTCGACAATACGAAAACCCGAAGATTCCAAAATTCGACAATTATAAAATCTGAAAACTTGACAACTCTAAAATCTGAAGATTGCGCAATTTAACAGATCCAAAATTCCGAAATTCGACAACTTAAACATCCGCAATTTTCAAAATTCGATAATTTGAAATCCCGAAGGTTCCATAATTCGACTATTCAAATATCCACAAATTTCCAAATTCGACAAATCGAAAACCGGAAGATTCCAAAATTCTAAAATTCGACAAATCAAATATCCGCAAATTTCAAAATTCGATAACTTCAAAACTGGAATTCGTGAAAATTCGAGAATTGAAAGATCCCAATCCTCAGACCCTCGTAAAGCGTATCCTGAAAAACATTTACGCTCGCCGTTAATTGATCACGGCCAAAAGATTTCAACTGAATTGGCTACTTCCATCTGTTTGATGCTCGTGCGACCGAACATTTCGTTCGCCGTTTAACGCACAAGAGTTTATTTCCACGATGGTAAACACTTGAAACGATCTAGAACAAATTGCATGTAACTTGGTGCCTGTAGTGTTGGTTACTTCGCAAAGTTAAACATCGGAAAAGCGTTTCGTTCTATTTACCCACGCCGTGTAAAAACAACAAACGAATTTTCAAACACATAACTTTCTACACTTCATTGATCTGACAATAAAAAGGCAAACCGTTGCTTTATCGTTTAATCCGGTATACACGTAAATACAAGAAAAGAAGACGTCGATTCAAAGTGGCCTTCATTGAACAAACCACTGATTTTCCCATTAAATATTCACAATCGAGACAGAAAATTTTAACAAGATATACCGTAGGAGGAGATATTTACTCCGGGGGAAATATTCTTGCAATTCCAAGGCAACGTTTACAAGCAACAGTATCTCTCCACAGAAGTAGGAAGCAGAGAGAGGGCACGGAGCAGCTCGAAACTGCGTGCATTTCCAATAAAGGGTGCAAGCATAAAACGCTTGATTATGTATAACCGTAAAATCCGGGGAGGAAACTGAAATTCTCCAAGAGGAATGTAATACGTTTTGCACAGGACCTTTAAGGCTTCTTGAAACGACGAACAGTCGCAGATGAGAACACTGTTCGACTAACGAACAAGGGATAAATGTTCCAGAGGTCCTTTTCCCTCGATGACTAGAAATAAAAGGTTTATTTGTATCGAACGACGAACCAGACTGGAAACGTGAAATTTCCTAAATGAAAGTTTAAACAGACGTCGTTTTGATAAGAAAAATCTTCCTCGACTATTCTTGAGTAGATTGAACACCTGTTACTCAGGTGATGTTGAGTAAATTTTATTAAATTACACTGTCTTTGATGATTTGTCAGAAAATTCTTCATTGTGTCTGAATGAAATATTTAAATAATTGTTTAATTTTGAAGTATATATGTTGAAATTGATATTTAAAACAATACAGAACAATTGACTTTACAATAAACATTGCACACACACTGAAATTGATCGATTGGATAAATATTTTTAACGCGAATATCGCAAATAGTGCTTGATAAATATTGAAGCTATCTGTTCCTTCGAATAAACATTTCCATGAAATTCTGTACGAACAGGATTATTAAAAACCTATGGCATAAAATGATTGCAAGTTTTTACGCAAACGTGGAATCTCGTCGAGAAATGTAGAAACATTTTGAATTATTCATATGGAAAATTTAAGTAAATAACATTCGATTCCAGCCGTCATATATTAGATACGAATCGTGCCAATAAAATCCGATGGAAATGGAGGATCGAGACTCTGAATTATAATTTACTCTTGGAGAAAAAATCGTTTTCTCGAACCGCTTCAAAAGTCTAATTGAATATTACTCTAAAATTATAGAAAGATCTTCATAGGGCAGGGATCTTCATCGTTATCATAGGGCTGTACTACTGCCAATTTGCCGGATTAATTTTAGGTAATTTCACTAGGTGTACGAATAATCAATATTTCAGGATATAACGAAGTTATAAACAATTGAGGATAATTTGAATGGTAAATTGTGACGTATAATAGCTCGGTAATTGGGAAATTTATTTAGGAGAAACCATGATCTCGTTTCTACGTATAATGAAATAATATTGAATTTTGAGTAATTCTCGCGTTCAACGTTCGTGGTTGTTCAACGAAGAAAAATACTTTTTAATCGTTTTAACGATCATTTATTTATACGACTCGGCTAATCTTCGCGGTAATACTTTCCTCGAACGACAAAAGGTGAAAGTAAATGGACAAAAGCCACACGCTATCTATATTCATCTAAGCAGATTAGAATGGTAAATGAAGCCATTTTTCAACATATAACGAGCTCCACCGTAATAAATCACCGGGCATTTCTTAAACCAACTCCTAAACTCAAAATTGCCCTGCCTAACATACATCACCTCATACGAAACACCAATCTCATCGCAATTGCTGTAAATCATTTGTGACGTAACTCAGATTATTTGCCAGGGAAAAAAACACCTCTGCAGTTCATTACAGAACGTAATCTCTCCTGTGTATTCTATTTAAAATCGAAATTACACCTTCGCCTTTAATTAAACCCATCGACTTTTACCACCGACACTTTCAAATCTATTAATTCTTCAGCTGCAGGCTTTGATAGAGAAAGAGGACAAATTCAAGCGTAACGAACTATTGGGAAATTGATGAAAACTGTGTTGACAGAAAATATTTTTTAATTATACACGAAATGCAAAATATTTCAAATTTGAAAGCACAAAATATTTAATTATAGTGTTAATGTACACTGTGATATAAATTACAGTATTTAGCAATATTTCTAAGCGAAAATATCTATTATTTATGGTATCTATTAATTACACATAAAATACAAAATACTTAAAACTTTAAAATACAAGATATTCAAAATTTAGAAAGACAAAATATTTAATAATTACAGCATTAATATGCACTGTGATATGAATCACAGAATTTAGAAATATTTCTAAGCGAAAATATTTATTTTCTATCGCATTATTTAATTACACATCAAATACAAAATATTTAAAATTTAAAATGACAAAATATTGAATTTCGGTATTAATACTCACTGTGATATGAATCACAGTATTTAACAATATTTCTAAGCGAAAATATCTATTCTCTATGGCAGGGTGAATTTTCAAAATTCGGAATTGCTCCCTTTTCACACCAAATTGCATAAAAGTCCACTCATCTCGAGTAAATGATTAAATCAAACACCGTTACAGTATTGTAAAACTATATGCAATGAAAAACAGAGTGTATCCTCAAAACTGAGGAAACTGCACCGTATCTATTTATTTACAATTCCTCCCCAGAATTTCAACGCAACCTATTAAACTCAATTTCAGCAGGGTTACCTATCTGCCTCCTTCTCCTAGCGAAGTCTTCAATAATTACAGATCACTCAACGCGCGAAACGCTCTGCAACAGTATCGCAACCAGTATTCGTTACAAAACGGTCCGTCCGTGTAATAAAAATCTTAGACGAGCGACGTCCCGCCGAGATTAAACTCCCTCGGTGAAAATTCAACTTTCAACCGGTAATTGTTCCGGTAATTTCACCGGCGGAATCGATATTTTTTGCCGCGCAAACTTTTAACTGCGGACGCCGCTTAAACCGGTCGTTGTTCTCCTGCTTTATAACCCGTTCCCTTTTTTCCCTCCACCTTCCACCCCCGCGGGAGGAAGTCAATTCCATTAGTAACTCGCGTTCCCTCTCTCCGCAGAAATACGACCGTCCCCTTATCTTTACGACACGCCGAATAATCTGGACGTGCCAGAGGGAGGCTCCGGGAAACTTTACATTTCCAAAGCGTGTTCGGGATCGCGATCACGACCAACGAACAACGACCACGCGTAACAGGAAATAATTACCTGCCACCGTTCTCTCCTCAAGCAACGTTATTCCTCTCCCCGATGAAACGGAAGAAAGAGGGAGAACCGCGAGTTAATTAAACAACGAGGGAATTTACACGATTAATTCGAGGGGTTGTAGAGACGAGACGCGAGTTCTTTATACGTTTTTCGCAGAATTCTTGCGGAAGAAGGTAGCTCGTGTCGATTTTCTTCGAGATCTAAGAAACGATACGGTCGAGCTTACAGCGGCGGTAGGAAAACGGAGTTTCTCTCTTAAGTGGGTTATCCAGTCGAGTCGATCTTCGTTTGAAGATATGTTTTCCTTGATATCGAGTCGATATAGAAACACTCTTTGCACGTAATACATTGATACATAAGGTATTACGGTGGTGAGTGAGGAAATTTACCGTTGGACCAATTGGAGAGCAAGAAGAGATTAACATAAAGTGAAGGAAAATAGAAAAGTTGGATTATTCGTGTGTCTTTTTGGAGTCGTGTGATTTTTACAGTTCTGTGACGACATTTTCACGTGACGAGGAATTTGCATAATTAACAGAGACGTGAGTTAAAGAATATATGAAATGTGAAGTATTGCGAATTATATTGGATGATTGCAAAAGTTCGCGCCCGTTTTGAAAACAAAACACAATCGGTGTGTGCACAGGCATATTTCATTTGAAACCGAAATGGAACGAAATGGACGATTATTTGAAAATAAAACACAAGCGGTGTATCTTTCGATAGGAATGTAACATTACGCCAAAAGAAACATCTTTGCCGAAGTCGATGAGGTTCTCGCTACCTCAGAAAATCGGGCACGAACTTTTGCATTTGTCCAATGCAAATTTTATGTGAAATGTGAATTATACAAATTTTTATCAACTAAATAAACTGAGAATTTTGTAATTTAAGAACCTTTCTCATACTGTGCAATAAAGACGATACAGAGAATTTACGAGTAACAGAAGTACAGAAAAAAGCACGAAAAGTAAAATAATTGATATCTTCTTCCTAAATACATTTTCACCGAAAAAAAACCTACCGAAAACACGGCGACATGTGTAGAACGTGGTGAAACAGCCCGAATCAATCCTTAATCAACCTCATTTCCCGTTTCCCCCCTATCAAAACGTTTCGCGAGCGCTTGAAACGCAATTGATTATAATTTCCGTCGAATATTCGCTCCTCCCTTTCTCCTCTTTTCTCCTTTTTCGTCGGCACGCGAAACAACGATAAGCAGAAATCAGTGGAAACGCCTGGCTCGAGGGCGTCACGCGGCGAGGCGGAGGGGGATCGACGCATCATTAATGATTGGCTTTATTCAGCCAGGAAATTACATTTTGCACGAGCATTTTGTTGCGCCCCTCTGGAAGCGCGTGTCAACGTGACACACGTACCCGCTGAAACGAGTTGTTTCGCTCGATTGCCGGCCATTTCACCCATGTATTCCACCGCGAGCCACCATTTTTATCAACTTTTTCCCCCCTATTCGCCGGATATCTGGGTGGCTGATTAAACGGATTCGTATTTTCTGCCGTGGGGAAGAAAAGCCTCCAGGCGTTTACGGTGTTACGAGAATTTCTTTTCATCTGTGTACACACACATACGTATGTGTTGAATGTGCACACGTGTGCGCTTTTGTCTACGTTGTAACGTTGTTCTGTTTGAATATATGGGAAAAGGATAAGGGAAAATATGCGCGTGGACGTTGTGAATTTTTTCGTTGGTGCATGTTTGTGGGTAAAATAATGGAATATAGAGCGAAAGGATACCCGATAGGTTAATAAATGATTCCGATAGGACAGTCGAAACGGGGAACCAGCCAAACGTTGTTAATTGGTACGAAGTCCGTTCGATTCGTGGAAATCGCTCGTGTGTGTTGCTTGTTACACCGGCCAGTGCATTCACCTGCCGCTGGATTTTTATACGGAACACCTGGTTTTTAATCTTTCTCGATGGTTTTGGATTCAACCTTCGATATGAAAACACGAAATATCTGTTGTATTGTAATTAGACGTTCGAGGATAATTATTCAAATCTGTGTCAATTACAAATTCTAATTAGTTAATATTAATGTACTGTGATGAAAGAGTAAAGCTATGTAATTTTCAAAACTTTAAGAAAGGCTACACATGCGACCTTGCAATCTCTGAAACTCCTCCAGTTGTAGAAAAATTATTACTACCTTGTTATAGTCTCCTCTATGCTGAACAACTTTTGTTAATGAAATTGTTTCGTATCTCCAAAAATAAGGGAGATATTCAAGAGCTAATTCTTATTGGACCACCCTGTACATATAACACATAACTTTTCAAATATAATACAAGGTTCCATTTAAAAAAATAAACTTACCTTCACTCGCGAAGAAATGATTTATACTACATTCTGTCCTCCCTGATAGTAAACAATTTTTCCAAAGAATCAGTTCTTTCTTCTCACCGTGTCCAGTTAAAAAAGACACCAAATGTGTGACGCATCACAGCGACTTAGAGGAACGAGGATAATTCATGCAACAGAATCTCTTCCTACATTTTCCCGTGATTCTTTACAAAGCTTCCTACAGCGGCAAATATTCCAAAGACAAAGCCCTTTTATCGGCAGTTTCGCTTCCGAAACGTCTAATTCCCCTTTGACAGCGATTCCAATTTTCCATTTCGCGCGAACTCAATAAAGCCTCGGTCGTGGGAGTTCCAGCAACAGCAGTTAAACACTCCCGACGGGTCTTCCCAGCAAACGGTTCCCGTGGAACGTGCTTCCGGTTTGTGCACGAGCTGACTTCGACAAGGTAATACGGCACAATAATAAGTTCGCTGCGATCGAAGTATCATTAACGAGTATTGGGCCGCGCCGCGGCGGAAAATTACGTTTCGCGCGAGCACTTTGCTACCCCGGAACGAGCCAGCCAGTTCTCCCTATCGATGACACGGGTCCAGAAATTGTATTCGTTCGGCAGTACACAGAGGCTAACGAAACGCTCGAACAATAACGCCCCGGTGTGTTCGTACCAGACGCGATTCTACGCTTCCGCGAGCGTCAGTCGTTTTCCCATGCACTTGCGTGTGATATGAAACGCTTAGTTCGCTTGTGCAACGAAATACTCCAGCTACTTTCCAGCAGAAAAATTCTTTCTTCTCTTGAAATTCTTCAAATTCGTGTTTCACCGGTGAAGTTTTTAATTAGTCAAGTACTGTAAGCTGAACGAGGAGTTAAAATTCTATTTTAATAAATACAGTAAGGAGAGACGTCGAGAAAATAACTGACATAATTTTCCAATATAAATGATACAGTTGGTGGATAAAATCAGTATAAAGGTAGATTTGGAAAAGGGACCTGTTTCTCTCTTGAAAAATTCCGTTATTAATTTCAGAAAATTACCATTGGAACGACGATAATTTAACCCTTTCGTGACACACGTCCCACTTGAATACTGGAAAAAAATTCATCTCAATTTAGCATCACAGAAGAGGATCCATAAATAACAGAAAAATTGAAAACAATGATAATTCAGTCACGAAAGGGTTAAACGATACTCAAGACACCACTGTGCCTACTTTTTCAAACGAAGCAAGCTTTAATCAAGCCCTAATGCATCTCTGTCGACCACAACAGTAGCTAATCAAGCACGGAATCCGTACTAAAGTGAAATCTACTTTGTACTGTGATTTTACGTGATTTATAGGTGATTAGAATTGTCATATTTGCAGAAGATTCAACCTATCGGTTGTAACGTTCTCGCCACGATCCTACGTGATTTAGCTTGGTTTCATCGTAGCTAACTAGGTTAGGGGGAATGTGACGATATTCAACCCAGGATTATCAGTACTCTGTCTGGCATATGCTATTATCATGTCTCCTGCTCTTCTACCATTTCGGATGAGCTTCTGCTATGTGCGTCATATTCCTGCCCACTTCAAGGAGGTTCTACTGTATCAATCGATACTCAACCCAATCCAACGCAGTTTGCTACGGTTCTGTCGTGCCCATAGTCCCCTTGCCGTGTCTAGCGATGTCTGACCAAGTACGGTGTAATTTCCCTTATCTCGTACTTGAATCACTTTGCCTTACCATTGTGAGCAAAATCGTATAGAGTGGGTGATCGAATTATTAGGGCCACGATACGAAAAATGTGTATTTTGTTTTTTGGTAAAAACAAAATCACAATATCAAGGTTTTCACACTAAATAATTTATAATTAACGATTGTGATTATCTGGTATGACAGATAATATCGCCTAAAGTGCTGCCAAGTGTAGATTTGCAATTTGTAAACATCAACGCTTCGTAAAAAAAATAAAAAGAATGCAGTATAATCGTTATAATGTAAAACCGTCAATTTCTTACAGGTGGCTCCAATAATTCGATCACCCACTGTAGTATTTTCTTCAAATATTTCGTCTTCGTACACTAATTACACGTTTTTGAAGCTCTGACAATTCACGGTTTTCTTCGAAATTTAAAACGAATTGTAAAATAAATTTTTTTATTATTAATCTAAAAGCATTTTCCAGACTGTAAACAACGTTCCGAGATATTTCGTAATATATTGCGTAGTTATTTACACTTCGTGGTGTAAACAGTTTAAATGTCTCGAAAATGAGAGAAATTTAATAAACGTATTTACATTGTCACTAATGAACTCCGTTTTTCACGCTTTTTATTCCGTCGGAGAATTGAAACAAAGGGAACGCCAAATATTTTCTACCTGTTTATACGTATATTTTACGCGGTAGTTTGTGCGGGAAAAGACAGTTTGTATACAAAGTTTGTTTTCGAATACGTGTTTTCCGAAACTTTGCTACTCACAGTCGTCTCGCTTATCGTATTTCACAATCATCGCTTCGTTTCCAGATAAATTTGGTAACAATTAATACTTTCCTTTTCATACATCTCGCTTTCCTAAATCAAACCAAAAGAAAAAAGTATTGAATCTCTTGAAAAATATTTTTAGATCTTTATGCGATTAATTAACCCTTTGGGAACTGATTACTACGATCCTTTTCTTATTGTAAACTAAATTATATCGAAATTATATCTTCCAATTAACCGACGTACTATTTTTGTTACTGAAAAATATTTGAAAATAATTTCCTGTCAACACATATGTATTAGATGTACAAATTAATTCGGTGTCTTCTCTCACAAATTTTAATATTTATTTACAAAAGATCGAACACAAGTTTAATAGTGAAAAGAGTCTCCATTATTTTGGATGACATTCTTCCATTTATCGAGTAACTGACGAATTCCGTGTCTGAAGAATTGAGGGTGTTTTGAGTTGATACAGTCGTGAAGGCTTTGTGAAAAAAGGCACCGAATTAATTTGCACCCCTAATATATGAGTCTATCATTTTCAAAGGATTTATACTAATTCCATTGTAAAATCATGGAAAACGATCATTATCTTAAGAACTTATTATTCTCTTTTCACCAGATTTAATCGCTTCACCCACTTAAGAACCCTTCAAACTTCTAATCCCACTCCACAAAGTGAATTTCTTTGATTCGAGCTTCAATATTCACACGGGACAGTTGAAATTAACCATTCCAATCTTCTCCGGCATTTTCTTCCGGCCCTCATGCAACATCATAATATTCCCACCGCCATTACCGTCCTCGTTATTGCAACATTATATCAGGGCTATACACACCTATTAGTTTCCGGCTGCTTCCTCGCACCTGTACCCTTTTCTCTGTGCATTCCAATGGAGCGTACCAGCCGAATAAATTTCTCGCCCGCTTCCACTGTCTATTTATCTGTTTACCCCTCGCAATCTCTGTGTTCGTGTACGCTATATAGAAGCACACGTACATAGATATACGTATATGTGTAATGAACATTTCCACTTCCTCGTCCCATCGAAACTCTCACGAGGTACTTACACGTACTTGTTTACCGCTGGAAAACACCAGACAACCGTGACTACTGGTATAAACTGTATTTCGCGCGGAGCTTAGGCATAGTCGCATAATGAGATACGAGTGTTTCGTTCCTTGAAGGATGTTGGAATACGGCAGATGTAAGTGCTCAATTACTCGAATCAATTTGGAGAAACGAGACGACGCGGAAACCGCGGATATTGCAACCGTTTATTCTCGTTATTGAGAAGGTTTGTCTCGGTTGTTGTTTATGGCTTATGTCAGTGGTTTGTACAACCGGAGTGGAGAAAATTTATTCGGATGGAAAAATTGAAATTTGTTGTTAGAGATTTTTATATTTTGTGGTGTGTTCGGTTTCGGGTAATGTGAGTATGCTAAGTCTTTGTGCACTGAGGATTACGTATACTGTGTCGAGGAGTGGTTTCGTTCTTTTTTAAGCTAAATTACTGTGGTCGTGTTTTCTGTAGCAGAAGTAGAGAAAATTTATTCAGATGAAAAAATTCAAATTTTTTATTAGAGATCTTTTTTCTCGTGTGGAATTCGGTTTTAAATAGGTAATGTGAGTATAGTAACTCTTTGAACACTGAGGACTATATATACCATATCAAGGTATTCTTCAATTTTTTTTTTAATTAAATCACATGAAAATTATAAAATTAATTTTTTATTCTTTGAAAATATGTGAGTTCATTGGTTGCATGCATAGCGTTTTCTGAACGCTTATGTGAGCCCATTGTCCTCAAAGAGTTAAAGAAATTTGTAGTTTGAAAATTAAATGAATAGGAATATTGTTTCTCTTCTTACATTTTTTATATTTCAAATGTGTAAAATTTGAGAAGCTGTTGAGATTGTGGATTTCTGAATGAAAAGTACTGCTACGCGAAACTTCAAATGCAATTTCTTCGAAAATAGGTTTTTCAATTGTTCCTAGGGCAAAGTGAACTTCAATCCAATAAAAAGTTATAGAACTTGATATTGTTTACAAAAACAGTTCAAAACCGACTTTGCTTTCATTTCTCCGATAACAGTATCCTTTCTGTAATCCTGTCCATCAGATATTTCTATAAAACGAAACGAGGATAACTAAAACAATGTCCTCCACTGAAATTCTTGTCAACAATATACATTGAAGTTTTTGAACCAGTAGCAATACAATTCGATATGTAGAAATACACAGACAAATATAACGCGAAACAATATTATATCGATATCCCTTTTTGTTCTGTAAAAGAAGATTCACAAATAATCCTTTTATTCTACGTATCAAGCTTCAAACTTTTTTCTATGAAATTTCACAAATCCTACCTTTACATTTTCAAACTTTTACTACTTAATTTTCCCGAATAATTTCCTACTCAATATTTCCAAACTTTCGCTACTTAATTTTCCCGAATAATTTCCTACCCAAAATTTCCAAACTTTCACTATTAAATTTCCTACATAAAATTTCCAAACTTTCACTATTGAATTTCCTACATAAAATTTCCAAACTTCCGCTACTTAATTTTCACGAATAATTTCCCACCCAAAATTTCCAAACTTTCGCTATTTAATTTCCTACTTAAAATTACCAAACTTTCAGTATTTAATTTCCCAGCCAAAATTTCCAAACTTCCACTATTCAATTTTCCCGAATAATTTCCTACCCAAAATTTCCAAACTTTCACTATTAAATTTCCTACATAAAATTTCCAAACTTCCGCTACTTAATTTTCCCGAATAATTTCCTACCCAAAATTTCCAAACTTTCACTATTAAATTTCCTACATAAAATTTCCAAACTTCCGCTACTTAATTTTCCCGAATAATTTCCTACCCAAAATTTCCAAACTTTCACTATTTAATTTCCTACCCAAAATTTCCAAACTTCCACCATTCAATTCCACCGAATAATTCGTTTCACGTGGACACGTGGCATTCTTTGTTTGCTCGTCGCCAGAAAAGAAAGGATAGCCGGAGAAAAAGCTGCAAAAAAAATTCGCAGCGTAACGCAGTAGCCTCCCGGTGGGGTCTGATTAAATTTTACAAAGCTGATATCATTTGCCGTTCCTTTGACCGGTCCCAAAGTTTTTGCTCTCTTCGCGCCAACTAATTAATTCTACGTGCAGCAGGTGCTTTAATATTTAGCCCGCGTGAAATCGCCGTTGCTGGAACGATCGAACGAGCAATCGTTTCGGAAGCATCGAGAGGGAGGAATCGCTATTGACTGGGCGAATATCGAGCGAGACGAATGCAAACGGCCTATGATAAACGCAAACCTCATCGTTTGAATTTTAAACGGACGAACCCCTCGCCGCGGAACTTTCATGCGATCTTATCACTTTCGACTGAGACTGATCTAGATGGGAAACGCGGGCACTGATAAACCTTGATGTACGTGCGCGCCTTTGTAAGATCCTTATTGTGGTCATGCGTACGGGGAAACGGACACCTCTCCACGTGTCGAGGGAGCTTCGCTGGAAACGTGTGGCGAAATTTTGAATAATTAATCTAGCTTATTTTGCAGAAATTTTTGTAGGAGTCTGGAGTGACAGATCGCGATTTACTTTGTTTGAAGTATAGAATATCTTCGTTTGGAACATGAGAGGAATGAGTAATGATTGACACTTTGACAAACTTGAGATACACTCATGTTTATAAGTAGTTCCTAATGAGATCGTGGCGAAAGGGAAAAATTTTGTAATGAAAATCCAAGAAAATTCTATAGCGGCGATATAACGATCTTAAAAAGAAATAGAAAAAAGTTGCGACGCTCATACTTTTTTTTTTATCAAATTTGAAGGTTCGTTGGAAATATTGATATAAATTATGAAATTCAACAGGAACTTATAGGATGACCTAATATTAAGAAACCTATGGAATGTGAAGCAGACTTATACAGTCATTAGAAAATTACTGAGATCCTGAGAAAGATGATTCAGTAGAGAATCTTGTACGAGTAAATAATCTTTCATGTAGAAAAAATGCGTACTAAAAATAATTGGAATTTTAAATGGTTACTATATATTTTGTATCTCAAATACCGATGGAAGAATAATGATCACTATCTTTCGCTACGTTCTTTCGATGAGCAGAAAATTCATAGTGAAAACGAAGAATTGAACGTAGAAGTCCAAAAATATAAGAAGCAGTTCGAAGTAATATTCCTTGGAATACCATTCGTCGAAAGTGGTCAAATCTGTTTAGAACAACGATACGATAGCTGGTGCTTGTTAAAAATTCAAGTAGAGCAGTAACAAGAACACGCTATCCATCCTAATTGGAAGCAACAACCACTCGTTATGGGGAACAACTTGTCCGTTATTTGAACAATAGAATTACACCGAATTACGACTTTGTTATTCATTAATCATTAAAATACAATGTAATCTCAATTTTCATATATAAAAAAAAGGACGAATAATTCTAACGTATTTGAGTCGATAAGTTGAATAATTGATTCAATAGCGTAGTTCACACCTTGAAAACATGGCAACATTACGTAAATACTCAACAGGGAATATCCTGTCTGTGAAAAAAGATACGATTTGACTCTATTGTTAACGTAAAATCGATTCTTGGCCTTTCTCAGAGTCACAATCAAGCTCCACCCTTACGCTGTTTGGCATTCATAGAATATTCAGGACAGGCTATCGAGTCTGATAATAAAGACGTCGATTCCTTTGATTTTGTCACCTGACAACGACCATTTCGCGTGAACGCGAGCTTATTGAGAAGAAAATCGAGCGTAGTTTAATTTGCTTCGTTTCTTTGTTATGTACACTTCTGTGTATGTGATTCCCTTTACTTCGAAAGCCGTTTAATGGTTTTTCCATAGACATACTTCAAGTGACTTCTATTTATTAAAATCATCGCACTATAACAATTTTTATCGTTCAATTTAGAGATCTCGTATCACTGTGATAAGGATGAATGGGAAACTAGCGTCATAGCGAAAGAAATTATTTCAAACTGTCTCAAGATTCGTAAAGGGGAAATGAAGATAAAAGGGTGTCATAAATTCTGTATGAAGTTACTACTGTACTCTTCCAACTCAGTTGCAACTTCACAGATCAAAGTTTCGAACGAATGTGAGTGAGTGGAATCTACAGAAAAAATATCAGTAGTACAACAGTACAAAAGTCAGACTCAAGTGTATATCTTCTGAATTAAGAAAATATGACAGAAGTAAAACTTCCTCCCTCGAGAAAAATAAATTCTAAGAGACATTGAACAGATCGCAGAAAATTACAACAAGAAAGTTTGAATTGTGAATAAAATTATAAATCCACTTTATTTTGCTTCTTTCAAAAATCCTCGCCACTCTTTTCTCGAAAATTCTTTACCACTATTATTTATAATAGAGAACGATCGACGACATGTTTAACGAGAAGAGGCAAGCTTCGCGCGAGACGATTCTTGACGTGATGCCCGGTTTTGCCTCAGTTTCTCGAAACTTGGCAGGTATTGACTTAAATCGGAGCAATTAGAGGCCGACGTTACGTAAAAAAGAAACTGTTGAAACTAGGGAAACGTGACGTGCGGATGACAATACAGAGAATGGCTCGAGGATGGAAAAATAGGGCTGTTTAAGGGTTTCAGGAAGATGAACTACGACTGTGCAGGAGAGTTGAGAGAAGACTTGGAAGGTGAAGAGTCCAGTGTGAGTAATGGTGAAAGTTGGTGACTAAATAGTTGTAGATACCGATAAGACTAAGCCTAAGAAAGAAAATATTTTAGGGTGTAACAGTGAGATCGAGGTGATGGCTGGGCTCGCTACGGCGCGAGATTATCGGCGTGAGTCAGCTTTAGCAAACGACGGCACAGAACAAACCTACGAATTGCACGAATAGCGACGGTAGGGCCCGTAGAGGCCCGTATTTTATCGAACATCTCGACTTCGCCGTGCGTGATACCAGCCATGGTTTTCCGAGCGCATACGCGCTCGGATCGCGCGAACATCGATTGCTATGGGTCAACGTGTGCTAGAGTTACCATTGAAACGCGCCAGTCCGACAGTTTTCAGCTGGATTGTGTGTGCTTTCTGTTCTCGTTACGTTTCGTGCATTCGATGGATGTGTACAATGTATGGGGAAAGGTTAGGATGCTTTAGGGACAATTGGTGAAATGGTACTTGCTGTCCGTTTACCTTTTTTCGTTCGCGGAGAATCACTTTACCGGGCTTTACTCGATGTTCGGACTTTTGTATTAGCAGAAGAATAGTCGTTCTCTTTATGAGAGTGTATGAAAGTTTATGGCAAGTTAGGGAGAAGAATTCTAGAATTTCAACGATAAATTTCGTTCTTCCTTCGTGAGATTTTAATTCTTTCTTTTATGACAGGTCGAAATTAAATTTTTATCATCTTTCCGGTGCTCTTTTTAACACCTTCGGATGAAAATTTTAGGAGGAAGTTAGTAATTTTAGACACGTTTCAAGGTTGATTAATCTTGAAATAAAAAGAACGTAATAGCAAGCGAAACGTCTTCGATACGAAGACGTGTGCGATACTTGTGTACGATACTGTTCTTCGTTAAATAACATGAAAAAAGTGGTTCGTCGAAATAATTGAATTTATACTGGTCTTTTATTCGATGGTATAACATTTCGATTCAATTGTAGATTTTAATTTAACCCTTTATAACGCCGTGCGACTTAGAAGTGACTTGTTTATGTCAAATGACTGTAGTAAATTTACTATAAGTATTCTAACTTTAAATAATATAAGAATGCAGTTTTGTTTATCTTGGGAGAAATGGGGAGCTGATAGGATGACTCGTCGGTAGCTTTCCAAGTCAAGCTGCATTCCTCGCGACCAATGTTAAGATGGGTGACCGCCAACGGTCGATAAAAAAAAAACATTTATATTTGTAATTTATATTTATACAGGG
>NW_017100724.1:220534-240278 GCF_001263275.1 Habropoda laboriosa | reverse complement strand
TAATATAAACAGTCTAATGCATATATACAGTAATATATATAGCTCGTATCAAGTAATCAAGTAGCGACAGTGTGAGAGAGATATTACTGTAATGCGGAACCTTTGCACCAAATCGCTAAACACGACTCCATCGAATTCCCAAATCCCCTCTAAACGGGAGTGAAATCCCGGTAAAATCCAGCCAAATGCAAGAAGTGGCTCTCGAATGAATAACAATCTCTGTAGATCCCATCTAATTAATTCCCCGTTCGTTCACAAATAACGAAAACTTTCGCCGTGATTCTCCGTGCCACACCCGGCTAATTATAATCCGATTCCTGATCGATTCTGTCTCCGCTACGAGACTTCCAACAATCCCTGTCGAGCTTAATCGCGTGTTAACTACGCACACAGTGTGGCGGTTACGCGATTCGAGGACGCAATACCAAACCCCGATTGGCGGTTTCTTCGCGTTGTACACAACGTGCCCAAAGGATTTCCTGGCTGGCGTCGCGTCGTTTCAATTTCCCAGCCTCGTCGGCCTCGATTCAATAACCTGGCCGGCGGGAAACCCACGTGGAAAGTGCAAATCGCCGTACGGCCACTGTACACACTCTTCTTTATCGATTTTATAGGGTAATAGCGTGTAAAAGATACTTGTACCCTTTCTTTTCGACGCGTTTCGACCGGATGCTGCGTACCTTTTAACGAACTTTCACGACATTTTGTGGGATTTAAATTTAGACTTGTGATTCGGAAAGTGTATTAAATAATAATTTAAGTCAAACAGAAACCACACTGTTTCCACGCTGAATTTTCCCCACACAATCTTTCGTTCCTCGCTATCAACTCAAAGTCTTCCAAATCTTACCCCACACTCTGTCACTAATTCCACGCTCCTGCTTTCTTTTTAAACGCGCAAAAACGCCCGCGATCCTAAAATTTGGACAATTTAGAATTCTTACTTTGTCTTCAAAGTTAAAAAGCACCGAGCTTTCACTGATCGATCGAAGGACAAGTGGAACTTAAAATTGACAAAGCGAGACAAATTGAGCCTCGACGCAACCTTCGCACTGACTCGTCGAATTTTGCTGAAAAACACGATCTCGAAATGCAGATGGAAATGCTGCTCCACATTCCGAAGCTCAAATTACAGAACTTTATAAGCTACTTGGAGAACGATATTAATCCACTAAAAAGTAGAAATTACTTGAAACACGACGAACAACCGAACACCGTAATTCCATCAACTCGAGCTCAATTCTGTTTCCCCAACGAGAAAATCCAAACTAATCGCAACGGTAACGTGAAAGTAATCACCATTTACCGTTGTAAATGCAAAAAATCTTGCCTGGTGCTTGGAATGTTCGCCCGGAACGTTGTATCGAACGAGAAGATTCTTCGAGAGACGGTGGGTAAATATGAAGAAAAGTTGTAATCGCGAAAGCGGATAAAATCGAAGGGACTGCGAAAGAAAGAGAGAGAGAGGAAAAAAAGATGGCGGAAGGTGAGGCAAGAACTTAAAGAAACGAGGGAAGATTCAAAGAGGATGTTCTTTGAAAGGACCAGCAGAGGCAACGTGGGAAAGAAGAAAGTCGCGATGCCAGGGCAGTGAAATACAAGAGAGTGAAATTGCGAGAAAAAGGGAGCTTTCAACGGGTAGCGTTCGTTTCTTTTGCGCCGATGCGCACCTTTGTTCCCGCTTCTTCTTCAAGCCACTTCATATGCCCTGCACTCCAAGTATTTAAAGCTTCGGAATCCTTTATTCTGCCTGGATAACGGAGAAATTGCCGCGATTGAGTGCTGTCGTTTGTGTGTTACAGTTTCATCGAATAAATTGCACCGAGATTTTCGATGCAGTTCTACCGGTCTCGTCGATCACATCTTTTGCATCCCTATTACTCAGCTTGTTACTATTACAGTACACTTTTTTATATTGTTAATTACACGAGAAGGTTAAAATCGTAGTGGTGTAAGTCACATTTCCGAAAATTTGGACCTACGTGCTGAAATTTAAGGTCATTTTGCTGTAGGAAGAGTTGAAAATCAGATCTTCTTTGAAATTTTTTCAAACTAACGCAGAAATAAACTGTACAATTTTATTTAAATATTCGTATGTATTCTCTATTTCACTGTGGTGAAGAAATTTATGAAAGTCCACAGATCTGTTCTCTGTCTTGATTAATTATCTACCAAGTGACAATTATCTAATTTCGCTTCTCAGTCGCCGCTCGATTGTAAAGGGTTAAAAGGACAAGTAAAGTAAGGAGAGGGTTTCTACAAATTTGTGGCAAATTTGTGGCAAATTTGACGCTGTGGAATTTATTTGATCATTTCTAAAAACGTTCTCTGTTTCTCGAAATAAAGAAATTGTGACTTACACCACTACGACTGTGACCCTCTCGTGTTACACGCGATATTATCATCGTACTGCGATAATTCGATTTCAGTCAACACAGCATCACCAGCGGGTGACGAAGTGGCGAAGACAATAAATCGTAATCACCCCTGAAATTGAATTTTCCGCAAAACTTTTTCTGAATGCACAACCGCTCACAATACACGGGCACGCGCTCGAATTCGCCGGGGATTTCGAACAATTGCGCGCAGCGACATTTGCGTCCTATACACCCATACGTTCCAATACCGTACGTCACGGTTATTTCCCCGAAATTTCATTATATATCGCGCAAAAACTGAAACACGTCACGCCGTGTGTTTATTCGCGAAAAACAAAGCGTCCGCGAAACGAAATTCCGAAACCTTCAAATATTGTTTTTCCATTAGCATAGCGCGATTTAAAATCCCTCGATTCCTGCTCAACGCACAAATACACAGCACTTTCGACGTACTCAAGCACAATATCAACGTCATTTTTCACTCGACAGCCAAAAAGTCTCGCCGAAGATACTCGTGCATATTTGCCCGAATTCGAGCGTCAAGTACACATTTTCATGTTTCCGATACATACGAGAAATACTCGGTTTATCCTATCAAAAGCCGTGGAAAAATGTACGCAGCGGGCTGGTAACACTCGTGTTCGTCGGAACGTTTCAGGAAACCAAAGGTTTCGATTGCGAAAAATCTGCCGAGGTACGAGAAACTCGCCTCGGAAATCCCTCACAGCTGGCTGCTACAAAATGCTACAAAAATATTTGCCCGTATTCGCCTTACAATGGGGATCGGTCCCGTCGAAGGACAGCCCCAGTGGAAGGCAGGCTTTACACGGATCATCGAGGGTGAGCCTTCGTAGATACGAACAGTAGCGAAACGCAGATCGCCCGTCCTTTTTCTTTTTTTCCGAAGGACGAACCCGGCCGCTTCGATTTCGCCCTTTTATTACCAGAACATACCGAGTGGCGCAATAAAGCTTCCAGAATAATTCGGTTAAAAATTTTTGTCCGAGGATTAGTTAGATGTGAGACCTTGAAGACTGTTGGATCCGTTGATCGTAAAATGCGTTCCTCTCGTGACTCCTTTTTTTCGACGAATTAGAGAAACGGTCGCAAGAACACGAAACTTAGGCGAATACGAGGTTGAAAGTCAGCAATTGAGAAATTAAAAGGACATTAAATAGCATGGTAAATAAGTATTCAGACAAGTATGTTTGCTGTGACGATAAAGTCGAGAATAATTAATTTAAAAATTGTGCTCTGAAAATTAATTAGATACGAAGCCTTTAAAGTAGCCTTTTTGAGACTGTACACGCTCATTCTAGAGTTGTGTCCATAGATAGTAACATTTCTGGAAAATGCGTTTCTTTCACAACCCTATTTTACTCAAAGAAACATCAAAAAGTCACAAGGACACAAATCAGGCGAATGCGAAAAGTGAAAAGGCGCAATTGAGAAATTGAAAGGAATTAAAAGGACAAAGTTTCGAGAATAATTTTATTCCGTCGAATTAGCAACGTAAACCTCGAACTATTTCGAATTAGGCTACTTGCACCAAACCAATTCCTAAAAATTGATCGTTGCACCGCGTGGAGCGTGCAAAAAAAAAAAAGATTGGCCGGTTAAATCGATAAGGAACGCGTCGTTCTCGCTCTTTCCACGGTCCAGATTTACCAGTTCGAACTTTTCACCGTGTGTCGGTCCGGTTCAAACGCTCCTAGCCAGCCTCCGAATCGCGTTAAAAATGCAATTAAAATGCCGGGACGCGCGGGGGGATAAAGCGATGCGCGATAGCTCCGGCCGTTTGAGCAAGTTTACAGCAGAAGGCAGTAGACAGCAGTTGGAACGCCGCGGCCGCTTGGAAATTTGCAAGTTGCCACGACGCCGTCGGAATTCCGCAAACGCGACGTTTTTCCACGGGAATTCTTTCGTTTCGTGACGGAAGGAGAGAAGTTCCTGGCTCACCAGGGGCGAAAACCAGGGATTATTTGTATGTTAATCGTCGGTCTGGTTCGTTATGCAAGAGTTAAACCAACCGAGGGAAAACGGCGGTAAGAACGAAAATATGGTGGAAATGAAAGGGCGTGTATAAGTGTGTGGGTAGGTAAAAGGGTAACGTATTTGCTTTTGTTTGCCGTAAAAAGGGGGAAAATAGTTTCCTTCCCTATTCCCTTTGGCTGAAAGAGGATTAAGAGAATGTATGAAAACGTTGAGAAATTTTCTTCTCGGACGTATTAAATGTTGCAAATAATATCGAGGTCAAGGAAAAACAGCGTGCAATTTATGCACGCTTGTTCGTTCGAATCTATATATATATAAGTATATATTTATACTTAAAGTTTGAACCTTTGACCGATCTGGACCAAATTTTGCATAGTTATTCTCCAGGACTGCGCGGAAAATTTCGGCTAGCATGGAACCCGGAAACGTTTGATTTCATCGCCTTGGTACTTTGTGACAATGTAAGTTTAGCGCATTATTATATGAGCATCGCGTAATAACTAATGAATGCGCCAGTTAATTTGAAAATTACGCTGAATTTGGACCAGATCGACCAAAGGGCTTTAGAGATAATATGGAACGTATGTATATATCGTACACATATAGAGATAGAGATGAATTAATTTCAATACGTAATTGTTCGATTTTCACGTTTCCACAAATGCTCTGGTATTGGAAATATAAGAGCGTCAGATAGTTTAAGCTAGCGATTTAAATATTATACGTATATAATTTTGTAGCTTCAGGCAAATTCCGGTAAAATATGAAAACGCGGGAACGAACGATGAAAGATTAAACGAGTGCAAGCGTGAATTAAAGCAAACGGTGGACAGTTTGTGACCTCCTACGTAAATCTATCAAAACTGGGCAAATCTAGCGACCGAGTCGTGACAGTTGTTCGTGCATTTTTTATTCAGATTTGCGGTCTGCATTCGTTTGCTCGCTACGAGAACCGCGGCATAAAAAAATCAGCAACTTTGACTTCAACTGATGTAGCATACGTGCACGTTATCTCTTTCATGTTCCTGCTTTTCAACCTACACGCCGGTCCTCGCGTGATCAAATGTTTCGAACGTTTTAATACAGAAATATTGTTGCATGAAAATTTTCGTATCGCAGATGAGAATATATTTTTGAAATTATACAGGAATGTAAATAACAAAATGAATGTTTATAACGTCCGTATTATACGACTGCATGTGACATTTTTTACTAAACGATAAATACATGTTTAAAAAAAAAAGTTTAACGTTGCTACATATTTTCGGCTCGCAAGCTGGAACTTTTTCACCTTCTTTAAATATTCCTTTTCCATCAATTTGCAAAAGTGTATTCCATCCATTTCATTTGAATAATGCATGCAAATTTCAAATTTCTCACGCGGTCGTTCCCGAACACAAATTTACGACGTTAGTTACTTTTATTACTCCAGCCTGTACGTGGAACGTAACCCCTAAACTTTATTCCTTTCCAGTCTTAACCCTTTAACGCTCACATTTTTCTCAACTTGATGCGTTAAGTAAGACCAATTTCGTCTTTCTTTCGATTATTTTCTAGACGCGTAGAAATAAGTTTCCCATTGCTTGTAATATTATTATTTAATAACATAAATATTATTATAAACGTAACTTACTTTTCTTGCCATAATAGAAAGGCAAATTCAACATGAAAAGTGAAAGAAAATAATTCGAAAAATGTGCACTTATTCTACGATTACCTGTGCACGTGTAAGTCACGAGCATGATCGTCAAAGGGTTAAAGCACGCTTCTGCATCATGCGACGTAAACGACAGGAGATTCTCGACGATAGCCACGCGTCATGCGACCAACCCAATCGACAGGTATCCGCGTTGCACGCGCAATCGATGCCTACTCAAAACCGTTCGATGCTCGATTTTTCGTGTGCCATTCTCGCCGGAGCCGATTTCCAATATAAAGCCGCACCGTTTGCTTCATAAATAATGTATGTATGTACATTGACGGACACGAGGTGTACCTGAAACCGGCGGATATATCCGTCTTCGAGTGCATCGTACTCGGCGAACCGTTTCGAGTGTACTCTGCTCGCGAATTTAATAAAGAAATCGCACGCGTCCAAACACGAGAACACTCAGGCCATTAATTACGCTCGAGTTTCTCATTTTCTATTTTCGGCGGCCCTTTTCTTCCCGACCTCGAATCGGGTGATTGACAGCGAAGCAATTTCACGGATCACGGGGTTTCCTTCTCTCTCTCTCTCTCTCTCTCTCTTCTCTCCACACCCTCTCACACCCTCTTTCTCTTTCTTTCGTGCACATAATCATCGGAAGCACCTTCCTCTCGAGTATCCTTTTTCGAGAACGGGAGTAATGCTCTCGCGAGGTTCCCAACGCTTCTTCTTACATCGAGAGCAGAGAAGACTGGCTTTTAAGGCTTATTCGAAACGCGTTCAAACCGCTGGCTTGAAACGCCCTCGTGCAACACGAACGGTGCACGATCATTTTCTGCGTATCACTCGCGTCGAACGTCTCTGCTTCGCGATAATGACGATAATTCCTCGCGATTATTTGCGTAATTTGTCGGTATAATCAGGCAGACGTGGTTTCGTTCCTGGAGAAACGTGTAAGCGAATAAAGATTACGTTGGACGAAGTTGAAAGACGGTTGAGAAAAAGATGGAAAATTGCAAGAGCGGGAAATTAGGAATTAAACGATGGGAAGATAGATAGAGATGTGCAAATATCTGCATTGCGAGGTTGATTAAACGAGAAAAATATGGGAAAGATTCTGCATACTAATTAGTATACAAATACACGTTTCGTTTATGTGATAACTTAGTTTCGATGAAATCCTTATTTGAATATTCTCCGCGAATTATTCACTTGGCGGATAAAGTTGCATCGATCGAGGAATGAAATGCAACATTTCATAATCTTCACGTTACCTTCTAATTATTGTTATTCACGTGGTTTATTAAACCGTGAATCCGGACCGATGAAAATTTCAAAATTACCATTCACCAGCCGGGGATTAATACGATTTCCTTATCAAGCAACGGCCGGGAAAATTTGCGCTCGCCCAGCGGAGTAATATTAATTAATCTTACGATTGCTCGCGCGTATATACCAGCTCTCTTCGTGCAGGGCAAACATTTCAACGCAT
Source organism: Habropoda laboriosa (assembly GCF_001263275.1). Lineage (NCBI taxonomy): Eukaryota > Metazoa > Arthropoda > Insecta > Hymenoptera > Apidae > Habropoda > Habropoda laboriosa. The sequence continues at coordinate 232,765 of NW_017100724.1, read as the reverse complement.
CGATGCGTGCACACGCTCGCGAAAACACAGTCGCGTAATTCCGACCTGCTGATAGACGTCATTATACGATTTCGTGTCGTCAAAGATGAAACGCGGTTAAGTAGAGCCACCGAAACGGTGCAGCTGGAAACGCTCGGAACTCGAAACGGTTCCTTCACTGTTTCAAGAGAGAACGCTTGGCTGTCGTATAGAAATTTTTAAAACAGGAACAAGTATGTTATTAAAAACGGCAAAGAGATCGTGTATTTTGGTGATTGAGAAAAGAAACGATGAGAGAAAAATTTCGCGGAGTAAAACGTGAAGATATTTCGCGAATTATTATCGTCTCAAGCGTCATATTTTATTAAATTCTATTTGAACATTTTCATATTTTTCATATTTATTGCAACATTGCAAAACTTCAAGTTTCCTGTTTATTTTTATAAACCAAGGAAATAATATTTCGCTGATTTATTACTATTCTAAGCGTCGCACTTCACCGGGCTCTATTTTATCTACTTCCATTTTCAACGTATATTTCCATGTTTGCAAATTGTAGAATTTGCTGTATTTCATTCTGCCGCGAATTCATTTGCATATGAAGTTCTGCGCGAACGCAAGAAAAAAAAAGAAAGAACGGGTAGAAATAGACGTGTCACGGATTGAATTTCTCTGCGATCGTTGCGCGTTCGGGCGCATAACGCAATCAGCGACGAGGAAATTTCGCGATAAAAAAAGAAAGTAGGCGAAACCGGTGAACATTTTTTCAGCGATGCGCGAAGAAATGGCTCTCGTTATGTTCAACCATGCGGTTTTTGTTGCCTCTGTCGTTCGCGCCAATCGACTGGTATATTCGTAGATACGGTTCAGAGTGACTAACGCGTAATAACACCGGTCAGAAGGTATAGCTTAATTAAACCCAACGTTGCTATTCTCTCTCTCTCTCTCGCCGCCTGCACCCCGGTAACTAGAGATCCAGCATTGTCGAGTTAATCTTCGTCGAATTGGCCATTTACATTAGAAACGGCGAAACACTTCTGGCCCGTTAACAGTGAGCTATTGCTAACTACAGCCCTTTCTTTCAATTAAAATGCGAATTTAACCTTCGAATCTGTTCCGATGAATTGTTCCAATTGTAGATTTTAAAGGAGGATATCGCAGAAGATTTGACAAATGAAAACGCAGCTCTGTATGTGAAACAAAAGGGTCCACTAATTAAGGCGGGAGATTTAAATTTATCACGAAATTCACTTTTCGTTCGTTCATTCTGTAAGTGTGTAAAATGTAACAATAAAGTCTCTAGATTGAGTGTATCTTCAAAAATTGAATAATTGGTGAATTATTTCGATTTTCGTGAAGCATAATTTTTTAGTGTTATAATGGAGAACAGAACAGAGAACTGTAAACTTTCGTATGAAATTTAACAAATTTATCTCTGACACGTGTAACACAGTGGATAGAACGTACGAAAATATTACTTCGTCAAAGTCAACAATGTCCCAGTGGCAGAATTGTTTTACGAAAGGTAGAGGATATCGAGGTACGGCGAAAGAAACTATTTCATAAATATTACGAGTGAAGATTGATTCAAGAGAAGTATCTTTTAAACATTTCCAATCGTACGTTCTCTTTAATTTTCGTAAAATTGTACAATAAATTTCTGTAAATTTTATTACGTTGCAATTATTGAATTAAATATATTACTTCGATACGATACCTGGTTCGGTAATAAATACGAGAAAAGTAACAGCACGTTGTAACAGAAATCGTGAACCCGTTAAACGAGGAAACATTGTACTCTATAACTAGCAATTTATCACCTCTAAAAGCGTTTGAATATTAAATTACCGCTGGAGATTCTCGATTTTTATTGCACCTCCGGGCGGTTAGAATAGCAAGCGAGCTTCGTGACTCCGGAAGAATACGTACGGCTATTTAATATTTTAAGAACAGCAACAGGAACAACGGTGATCGAGCAATCGAAGAAATCAGAGATTTCCGTTCGTCTTTTTCACTCGTCCGTCTTAACTTCGAGCCAGCCTCGAGCTCTCTCGACGATTTCTTAAAGCACAAGTACCATAAAAACTCTATGAACTACGCTCGGTCTGAAGAACACGTCGATTCAGAGAGCGTTCGTTTTCCCCACGATGAAAAGACTCTACGCGTATCTCATCCGTTAAGTCGGAAGTTCCTCTAATCGCTCACTGGAGAGAGAGAGAGAACGGACCCTCCTCCTGTTTTTATTCAGACACGGAAGACGAGTGTAGCTTAATTAACTCGCACTTAATTACCAGCAAAAAGGCTCGTGTTAATTAACGGATCACATTGAATCCATTGGTCCGACGTTTCTTGAATTAAACATCGACTTTCTCCGTATTTTCTTTCGAAACATGAACGTTCCGCCGATATTTGTGGATTCGTTCAAGTTTCTTTCGACCCATTGATGGAGCAATTTAATTCTTTTAATGCTGTAACGAGAACGTTAGCGACAAGAAAAATCTTGATGTTGCAAGTCTAAGGTTCTGAAATATGGAGTCTATCAAGGGAGCACTCCGAAGTGATAATCACCGATTTTGGTGAAACTTTGGTATGTGGTAGTCCTCAAAAAATTATTCGACACGTATTTTTTATAGTGGCAATCGTTCACAGTGAAATGGTGAAAATTTGATTATTAATTTGGAAGAGATAGCCTTCCCGGACATCGTCAGACTTTTCTTCTATTTTTCCCCTTGCAGCGGCTAAGACGGAACGTCTTAATACACAAAACTCTCGTTTTCTCGGTGAAATCGAGAGTCCAGTATTATTCGCTATGAACGAAGTCAAAAGTCCCGCAATATGACATTTCCTTAATTTTCGACTCGAGATATTTCTAAACATTCTCACGAAGATTCTTCGCAATCATAAATAATTGCTCGAAAACCATACACATTTCTAGCGTCACGATAAACACGCGAACAAGAACCAAATTTTAGTACAACATTCGGTTAGTATTCGACGCGAGATAGTTCTGCAGTCATCGATGAAGCTGCCTTCCAGCTATGAATTACTCCGTTGGAATTACAAATGAGCCCGGCCGGCTCATTTCGGATGGAAAAACGCGCTTCCTCGCTAAACAATTCGAGGAAAGGGTGTGAACCGAGGTGGGAAGCCCCATCGAACTTTCGATCGTGTTTTCCTTCAAGTTTTCCACGAATGAGAAGAATCCAGGAATGGATATCGGGGTAGGGAGTAGGGAAACGGCGAGGCTCGGATATTCGTTTTAACATTCTGATCGCGTTGAGAAGGCAGATAAATCGGATTAAGGTTATATTCCAGGGGCTTGGGTTAGGGTGCACACCCTTAAACCGTTCGCTTCGACCTGCGATCGATATACTACATGCTACACGACAACTCACCTGCAAAATGGCACGAACGTTCCCCCTTAACGAACTATTTTCGACGACAGAGAAAGAACGGGTATTTCACGCGGCGAAAATTCTACTGCAATTTCTGCAGCCTTTCAGAACGTGCTCCTTCGTTTGTGTGTGTGTGGAGAAATGTCAGCAGTTCGGTTTCTTCTTAGTTAAAAAGTGTCGATGCTTCGTCGTTAAGAATCGTGGAACGATAGGTAATTTTGTGACCATATTAGGAAATGACCTGTTGAACCCACGAAATTGTAATTATGAATTAAAGAAGACGAGGCATCCTTTCGAAAATCTGTATTCCTTTGTGTCAAATGGGAACAATAAATTACACTTCACCTAAGAAGTGGTTCTTGAATTACATATTCGTATACGCGGGAGATACAATTGAACGTTGGAATTGCCACGAACGATCCCTCAGACGCATCGAATAATTAAAGGATTACCACACGCTCGTCGTTCCAAGGGAAAACGTTTCTTAAACCAATTCGAAAATTCAATTACATCAGACATGTTTTTACTACAGATTTTCTAGATTGAATAACACTCGTGATTTAATTTTCTCTGTATCAAACGATGTATATGGGTCGGTAGATATGCAACTTGGGATTATCCTGACCCACATATGGGTCAGTGGATACTGAATATGCTAACTAAAGATTAATTTCACAACGATGGTACTTTAGTTACTCCCTTAAGTATCAACTCGCAATTTCAATCTAAAATTCATTATCTTCAGCAAGTGAGAAAAAGGAAAACACGCGAGACAATTTCAACGTGTGTCTTCGAGTTCTTACAGAGAAGAGCTCTCATCACTTCGAATAACATAATCGAACACAGAGCCTACTTGAAGGATTAATAATTTCAGGAACAGCGGAGAATATTCATCGAACGTTTGCTACTTTGCTGCACAACGCAATTTTCTATCGCCAACGAACAGCTTGTTGAAGGCACATCGAGCGTCTCTGGCAAATTTGACTGCATGCAGGCACAGAGTGTCACCTTGGAAGGCAGCCTTTGAGGCAACTTATTAAATAATTGCTCGCGCAGTTTAAAAGGGGGTTATCGCGGAGATTCGCGACGTTACAGTCTTCCATCTCGAAGAGCAAGAGCCCGGACCCGTTCTTCGAGCGCGTTGTCAAAGTGACGCGGCCGCGTTCGCGTTTCTCGTTAGAAACTTGGCGAATTCAACGTTTACCGATTCGAAAGTTTTGATATCGCGACGTCGCGAGCCAACTTGGACGATCAATTCGCGGGAAATTTTCGCGGAACTTCGTGCACCTCTAAACAGCGTCATTTCTGGAATAATCTTGCGGAGAAACAATTTTAACGGACGCAACGAAACGAAATTAACGTAATTTACAAACAGAATTTAGCAACGTTAATAAATTAGTGTATTCAACTACAGTTTATTTGTATTATTTTGCATTTTACTTGAAGAATTTCATGTTAAAGTTTCAGGTGATTTCAGTAAGGTACTTCATTACACATTCTTTAATACTTCTCTGAAGGAAGTGATAATTATAGAATAAATTAAATATAGCTTCAAGTGAAAATCAAGAAATTCAATATTTTCACAGTACTCGCTTTTTTCTGCCATAGATAAGATATCGAAGAAAATGTTCGTACACCGTCTGACCTGTTAAAGTACGTAATATACATTCGTTCCACTGTTTTTCGCGAAACTGGAGTTAATTGTAGTAATGAGAATAAAATTGGCACGTGTGTGTCTCTTTCCTGTATTTAATCCAACGAAACCTGGTTCCGTGCTTTAATCCCACAGACGTATTACAAGAACCTAACTGCGAGAATTAAACCTGCGCAGAGCCTAGAATCGTTTGCAGAGCCTCTGTTTGCAATTTTATTCAAACTAATTAATTGAAAATCCTCGCTGTAGCAACTTCTGTAAACGTCACATTTTTACAACTCACACGAGATCGCCGATCATTTCACTTTAAGCGATCCTCCTCGTCGAAGAATCTATCGTAAATCTGTCCAATTAATTAATTTCCCCGTGGCAATGGTAAAACGTAGTGTGCATCACGGAATAACGAGTCCAGCGGGGGAACGACGACGTAATCTCGGGCTTTTCGTGCTTCTCAGATGAATTAAAGCTGGATAAATGGAGTTTCTTTCACAGTCACGTCCGTATGCAATAACCGGGTCCGCTCTGCTGGCCATCGCGACTATTCGAAGGTGAAAAACGCGGCAATAAAATCGGGTAGGAACACCGCCCTTTAACGCTCGCGGAAAGATCCTAATCGCGACGCTGCAACGATAAGCTGGCTGGTGCTAATGGTTCACTATAAACGATGTTTAACGATCGAGTCTTTTTGCGACACTATGACCTAGCTACTTCTGCACTGGCTGTTCGGGAAAAAAGCACACGAACTCGTTGAAAGAAACAAGAAATGCTTTAATGAACTTCCATCCGGAAATTAATCGTTTGGGAAATAATCGAAGTTTTTCCTGAGTCAACAAACTAATTTTTTTATTCCGGGAAATATATTGTACGTAATGGATTGTAGTTTTTTTTATAAACACTCGTTGCGAAAAGTTTGCGGAGAAAAAGCTGCGGAGGATAGAATTGCGGGGGAAATTAATTTGTAAAGGTTATTAAATTGTGGTCGAGCAGGAATTCGATAAAAATTGATACACTCTTTTCACACTTTATTTCCTTGTACATTACTTCCTCAAATTCATATTTTTATGAGTATAATTTAAAAAAATGGAAGCTAGATAGGCAATTATACTATATTTTGGATTTATTTATATATTTTTGTTGACTATGTGCCTTCAAATTTTCCATAAATGCATAAAAATCTAGTGATACTAAAATTAGGAAAAACGACACTATGAGTAAGCAACTCACTATTTTTCAGTATTCTCAATATCAATCGCTAATCAATATCTCTGAAATGATTAATTTCCTGACACTCACATGTTCACATTATTCTTCATTTCAAAGATTTGATTTCTTCTGTAACCTTTTAATATTTCTGAATAAAGGGAGAAAAATAGAAGAACAAATACTTAAAAGCGACAGTGCATGTTAACTACGACTTCCTTGTTTCTTTCGGGGATTTTCAATATCCCGCACAGTTTGTAAATATGCTTTTGGAACACTCTGTATATGTACTTTGGAAGAGAGAGAGAGAGAAAGGGGTTATTTCGTGCACACCAGTTTCCATAGGCGAGTCTGTGTGCATCACGCGATATTAAAAAGTTTGGAAGAAACTTTTGTTGAATGTTCGAGTTAGTTGAGTTAGTGCCTTTCTCCTTCTTGCCCCTTGTTTCAATTTAGGTCACGTCGACCGTCTTAGAATCAGACACATGAAAGAAATTCTACAGCTCTTTGCTCTCCATTCGCGTTTCGAGTTCGTTGTGTTTCCCTCTTTCCGCCGCGGAGCATTTTCTTCCCCTGCCATTGATAGTTTTTCAAATTCTACGTTAAACAAGTTCATTCGAAGCTAGAACAAAGAGAACAAAGTACGAGGAACATTTATCTATCCCCATTGTGAATGGGAAATTTTTCTAATTTCTTAAATCTGTGTTTGAAATTCAAGAAAGTAAGTTTCTAGAACATATTTCTACTTTACATACACGAATAACAATTTTGCAAGCTAACGAAAGCTTTCAACGCCAATTCGGTATAAACATATACATGTACGACGTGAAACGCGCAGCAGAAACATTGTTACGAGGAATGTCGTAATTAACATTATCGTTTATTTTGCTTCTAACATAAAATCACGCAAATTCCAACCATTCCCAGTTTAAATTTCCCAAAGAATACGATAGAATAATAAATGACCAAAAATACGATTCAAACGCGAACAAAATTACGAAAAACGAAGCTCCACAGAGTACCCCAAGAAAAGCTATACTAAAACACGATATATTATTCAAGGAAAATTTTCTCAGCTTTTCGACACTTCTCCAACGCGAAACAACGAAGGCGGCAAGGATTTCAAAGCGAAAATAAAACCGGGAACCACTTTAATTCAGATTTCCTTGGGCGTGTGCACGAGACACGTCCGATCGAGCGTTGACTCGTACCACTGGCTCGCTGGCGTCCACCGCGATTCCTTGGTGTTTGCTATCACAACGATAACATACCGTGACGTGAGCAAACGTGGGAACACAGGAAAAAGGAATTTTCCATTGGAAGAGAGAGGAGAGAGGAGGTGGGTGGCAAATGGAAAACGTTTATAAGCGGGCAAAAGAGAAGGCGTGCACCGGACATCGGCATCCGGCAAGTTAAAACTAATTTCCATCGTCCAGCCGCGGTGTGTTACAATGCGCGTAGTCTGCGCGATAATAGAAAGCTTCGTGGCGCATAGCGGACCCGATGGAAAGGAAAATTGCGAGTAACTGAATCGGATGAACGGGTCCTACTGTACGTTTACTCTGCCAGCGATGGAATCGTCGACAGATCTTGGAACGAGAAATATAACGCTCGTTGCCTTTTGTCTTCGCCCTCCCACGGATATTTCATTTCACGGATGCGCGTAAAAGAGGCTTTGGGAAATGTATTCCCTGTCGGATTTCAGAACGAATGGTCTTTGGAAAGCCGTTTCGCCGTCGAATGCCTCGCTACTTGCCAGCCTTGCGCAACGATGAATCCACACTCTGTGCGTAACGGGTGAAACGATAAGGGAAACAATTTAGCGGGGGCAGATGGTCAAACGTACGAAAGCTTTGTACACTGTCTATGTTTCGCTGACTTTGGAAATTCGTAGATTCTAATTGTCACAGTGTGTGGGAAAAATTGAGCGGAAGTAATAGGAAACGCTTGGAGACAAATTTAACCGTGGAAAAAAATAAGTAGAACAATTTTAACAAAGGCAGACGGTCAGACGTACGAAAGCTTCGTGCAATGTCTATGTTTCACTAACTTGGGAAATTGGTAGATTGAGAATCTCCAAATTGTCACAGTCCATACGAAAAAATTTAGCGAAAGTGATAAGAAAGCACTGTGGGAAAAAACGTTCGTCGCGAAATCATCGAGAAAGATGAAGATATCTTAAACGTCTCGAAGAAGTTTAGAATGAGATTTGCGGAATACCGAGATAGAGAGAACGTTCGAAAGGCTTGGAACATTAAGTAATAGCTTTCCTCCATTCTTCCTCAAAATCGTCCCGTGAGGTCAACAAGAGATTACCGCGGCATCGGAATCGAAAGTCGAGCAATGCTACGGAGACGAAAGGATCGATCGGTATCCGAAGCCTCGTACACATTTTCCAAGCGACCTTTCGCCAGAAAGGTGATAAATTATTCCCCGTAATTACTCGTCGCTAAGACGACGGTTAACGGTCGAGTTTTACGGCGATACTTCCCATCCAGATATTGACATTAATGCGACATCTCGTTCCAAGTGAACCGCACCGCATTATTCGCGAATATTGCTCGCGTAACGCCTAAATATTGATTGTTATACCAAACAATGTTTCACGCCAGTTGCTACGTTCCGAATAAACACATGCTTCAACGGCTGCTGCCTGACGTTGATGGTTCAATTTGTAATAATTACCATCGATTATCGCTGAATTTTAATCGCTTACCGAATTACCATTCACGCAGACGACGATACGTCGCGTTTTATGGAGCCTAAAAGTAGCTGAAGTTTAGGAATTATTTTCACAAACAACTGCTCAATGAAAAGTTTCAATTTTTTCAAGAGATATAAATGTAACTTTCAGCTTTTCTCTCGAATTTATAAAAAGCAAAAATGTTACAACGTGAAGGAGTTAGTGAGAAACCTCTTTTATATCCTCTGGAAAAAATTAAAGCTTTTCCTTCGGTAAGTTATCTACGAAAAAAAATTCCAAAATTTTACCTATTTTCAGACGCCTCAGGGTAGCGTACCCTATGAATCCACGTTTTTCCTCTCGGTATCGCAATCCATTCTACCGCACAAGAGATGAAAGCTGAACGATTCTTTCGCAGCTGAGCAATTAATTTTAATGTTCCTTCCGCATCGTTGAACGCAACCTGGCTATTGTGCCGTAAAAGAGGTAGCGCATAATTAATACGGGCAATATTGTTACAGAATCACCGCGTTAAACATCGATTATCCCGCTAAATCTAGTCGATCGGACCGAGCTAATCTTTCAACTGGTTTATTCCACGTAATTCCTTGAAACGCTCCACAAATCTTTGATATCAAATCGATAAACACGTTTAACGTGTTCTAATCGCGAATTTTTGCAATGCTAATGAACGGAATGACGCGGGAAATTATGGAAATTGCGCGACGTAAATCCTTCACGATTCTTCCTACAATTTTCGAGCAATCAGCAGGAGAAATTTCTCGCGTAATAACTCATTTTTTTAGGGGAGGAAACACGAACGTTTTCATACAGTGATTACGCGGCCCTTCGTTCTCGCTACGTGCAACCTATTGTTCGGCATATTTTTCCCAATAAACGGTTCATTTCCATCGATTCCTATGGTCGGCGGGCCAGCTATTAGAAAGTGTACGGCGCCGTGGTTTCGATATTAAGCATCGGTCGTGGTTATTCGGAAAAGTCGGGAACAACCGGCCCGTTCACGGCAATTTTTATCGAAACGAAAGAAGCTCCCTTTATTTTTCCTCTATCGCGCATAATTCCTTCCTTCTCTTTCTCTTTTTTACTTTCGTTCGGTCACATTCGCGAAATACGAAATATCCGGCGCCAACTGGCTGATACTTTACAATAAAGCAATGAGATATTCGAAAAATAGCGAGAATGTTTTCGTAAATTTTTTGTCTCTCCGTTTTCAGAATCACTCGATTTTCGTGAAAAAAAGAATTTTATTGGAAGATTGTATCCTGGGAATACGGTCTCGTAAATTCGCGATATAAATTAGATTTCTTCGGTTTGTTCGTATCGATCGCGACTCGAAAGTACGAAAGTTTCGAAAGATAAATTCCCTCACCGGCAACATACTCCTCGGTTATATGTTCGAGAAATTAATCGATAGTCCCGAAGTTCAGACCCACTTCCGTTCCAGTTTTGCGTCTGTTCCTTGATTTTGGGAATTTCCAGCTTCGAAGTTCACACACGAGTGAAATATATAGTAACAAGAAAATTGACAAGAGAAAAAAATTCTCGATCTCTGACATTCGTGATTGATAGCGACGATAAATTCTTTCGAATTTCGTAGCGTTGTTCGAGTAAAATATTTGTCACCGAATAAATGTCAATTGCTGCTCTCTTTGTCGAAAACAATTAAGCTAATTTATTTCACCGGACGATTATAAATAAGTGCAATGTTACATTTGTCAAAGGTATCTTGGTAAATAGCTATCACGGTCAACGACGGACACGCATATTTTCTGTCCGACATTGATGTAATAATAATTGTACTTCTCGCTGGTTATTGCATAATTAAAGCTTCTCGATCGAATGTTCATTAGCGTGGTATATTGATAACAGAACAGAACAGAACAGAATGTTAACTAATTACCGCGTTTCCTTTAAAGATACACGTCGTATATTACAGGTCGTACGTTATAAATTGTCCTGAAATAATTAGCAATATTCTATTGGAAAGAAATTACGAATTACTGACACGTACTGAACGACTGTAACAAGAACTGAAAGATAGGAATAAATTGAAAAAAATGTAGATTTGAAAAAATAAGAAATGTAATATTTTTCTCTTAAATTCAGTGTTTCCTTTCGCTTCTGCTTAATGACGAGTATAATGACGATGGAAAAACGGGCTACCACGACAGAAGAAAAATAGATTTCCATTATAATTGATATGCCTTTTCCCCCTGTTCGATTATGAACAACTTTCTAATTTAATAATACGAAAGCTGATCATTCATATTCATAAGGAATAACGAGACGTGACCTTTCCAACTAATTGCACGATTGCATTCGCAAATGACGAATGTAATTATCAAAGCTCGGTAAATTAATTATTTCTCTATATACGTCCTACATACGAATAATAAAATTACCACAACAACGAAGTAACGAAGCACATTAAGCGAAAGAATAAAAAAAAGCCGGAGAAAAGGAAACCTAACAAATATCTCCTTTCCTTGAACTACGCTACCGCGAAGCAGATTCCTCGTGAAAACAGCTCCGCCAAGATCTCGAGACTAATTCCTGGATTAAGATATCCCTCACGGACCTCGGTGGGAATTTTTCTTAATTTCAGATGACGCTTTAATTAAAGCGAGTATTCAACGCGAGCGGGAAAAAGGCGAGAAAACGGAAACATAGATGAATTAAGGTTGAATCACTGTTATTGCATGTCGTATCGTGGGAAATTACGTGGTGGAAGGATCACCGGAACCTGGAAATAATTGCGAGATAACCAAAAAGCCCTCAATTAGCATTTTCGTTCAGCCACGGATGCGGATGACAGAGTTTTGTATAATCCTGAACACGTAACATGGTAGGATACGTGGCTGAGGCTCTCCCGCGTGATGTCACTCCATACTTGTTAACAAAGTAAAGTTAATTTCAGTTTTGTCGGGAATTTCATGCGAAAATAAATTATATCGTTAAATTGTGTACGATAAATGTATCACAGGCGGACACCGACTCTAGTATTTACTAAAATTCAAAAATTCTCGTATAAATTCCGAAAATAGATTATTAATAACGGTAAACTACTGAGACGGTTTAATTTAGGGTGGGCATAGTGCACGAGTGTAGTGCACTCGTTCCAAATCAGCTCACAATATACAATAATAAATCAACTAACTACTTAACATGCAATTCATGCAAATTCCTTGGATGGTAAATTATTAGTAAACAAAATTCAATACCAGAGAAAATATATGAAAAATACTGAAAGAAAAATTTCACTGGAAGCAAAGTACATATTGATTGTTATGCTGTAACGA
>NW_017100724.1:184724-218904 GCF_001263275.1 Habropoda laboriosa | reverse complement strand
GGGTCCTTATATACCTGCGGTACCCTCTCCCCAAAGTCATTAGCAAAATCGTCGGTTAGGTCAGGCGGGAAATTTTCGCGGGAGATTTTCGCGGGAGATTTCCGTTATCGTAACACGGTATAATTTATCAATTTTCACTATTTTGTTATAAATTTATACTTCCGACAATTTGTTATAACATTGCATATAACAATTTATACGTTTTTACAATATTCTTCAATGGAAAAATAGGTTTTAGCGTTCTCGTTACTTACTCGTGGTCAAATTAATTTCGTAGGGATTAAAAATCATGTTGACCTGTGGCCATTTATCAAGAATAATCATAATAAAGCAGAAATTATTGTGTTAAATAATTCTTCTTACACGAATCAAAAATGTATTCAACGTTTGTGTGTTATAATATCGTGAAATGAATTATTTGTGCAGTTCTGTGCATTTTCTGTGCAGTTCAACCTAATTTACTTAAATTTACATTGCGAGACAGTATACTGTAACAAGTAGTAACAAGCAAACGTTGAATAAATTCCTAATTCGTATTAAAAAAATTATTTAACACAATAATTTCAGCTTTATTATGATTATTCTTGATAAATGAACACAGGTCAACTTGATTTTTAATCGTTATAATCTTTAAATTCAGTGTGAATAGAGAAAATGTGTAATATAATTCATTTCACGATATTATAACAAACAAACGATGAATACATTTTCTGAGATGTGAATAGAGTGGTCGGGGGCTACTAGCTAGTCTATGTCCACCCTGTACACACTCAGCCTTCTTGTAACACTTGTATACATTAGAATCAATTAGAATTTCTATTACTAATTATTAAACAAATTTTAACAATTACCGGCACTCGCTAGGCACGTAATATCAGACTTTAAATACTCGACTTCGAACTTCGGTTTAGTCATAATTCTATTAATGTTATAATAACGTATAATTTATTAATTTTCACAATTTTATTATTAATTTATACTTCCAAAAATTTGTTAAAACATTACATATTATTATTTATACATTTTTGCAAGTTTCTTTGACAAATAAGTACGTTTCAACGATCTTATTACTTTCTCGTTGTGAAATCAAGTTCGGAGGATTAAAAATCAGGTTGACCCTTGGTCGTAAATTTAAAATAGCCATAGTGAAGGTGAAATTATTATTTTAAATAAATGTTTCTATACGAATTAAGAATCTATTCAACGTTTGTTTGTTGCAATACCGTGAAATAAATTGTATTATATATTTTCTCAGTTTAGACTGAATTTAAAGTTCGTAAGGATTAGAAATCAGGTTGACCTGTGGTCGTAGATTAAAAATAGCCATAGTGAAGGTAAAATTATTACGTTAAATAATTGTTTTTATACGAATTAAATATTGATTCAACGTTTATTTGTTGCAATACCGTGAAATAAATTGTATTATATATTTTTTCTGTTTACACTAAATTTAAAGTTCTGTTTACATGTTATAACAATTAGAATGTAGACGTTTTGCCGTTTCACGGTTTTTCCTCTGTTAATTATGTGTTTATAAATCATTTCAAACTAAAGCAGCACCATGCCCACCCTTAATTAAACCGTCTCAGTAGTTTACCGTAATTAATAATCTATTTTCGGAATTTATACGAGAATTTTTGAATTTTAGTAAATACTAGAGTCAGTGCATCGCGTATTGAAATAATAGCTTATACAGATAATCTTTTGAAATTACTCTTAATTAGGGAAAATCTTGAATCTTGTATGGAAGATGAAGATTTTCAGGAAATATTTATTTTTCAACAATGAATTTTTGTTTTATCGATTAATAACGTACGAAATGATTTTTGGAAAATTTTCTTCGTTTGAACGTTCGTTTAAGGTTCGACTATGATTATCAAATCTCTCGAAACACCGTAGAATGTTCAATTTTAAAAGTAACTTCTTCAATTTTTGGATAATCTGGGTAACGTGTTAGTGTTGACGATACACTTTCGAGTATAGACGTTAAAGTTCATAGAGTGGTCGGGGGCTACTAGCTAGCCTATGTCCACCCTGTACACACTCAGCCTTCTTGTAACACTTGTATACATTACAATCAATTAGAATTTCAATACAATAGACTGAACAATAACTCATTTTAACTAATACCTATTAGAAATTTTCCTTTTAAAACAAATATAAATCATTTTACCAATTACTGGTACTTGCTAGACATTTAATATCAGACTTTAAATATTCTCCTTTCGGTTCTTTTAAATACAATCAAATAATTTCTTCAATTAGCGATACTGACTTGGAATACTCCGCTTCGAATAAAATATTTCGAAATTATTTTGAAGGTTTAGGGAAATAAACATTTGAATTTTAGTCATCGTTCTTCTTCAGACTTGTCGAATAGGATATTGAAATGACTTTGAGAGGTTGCCTTTTCGTTACTTTTCTTCCAGCAATTGAAATTAATTTGAAATTTTTCATATATTTTCTCTGATATTGAATTTTGTTTACTAATAATTTACCATCCAACGAATTTGCATGATTTGCATGTTAAGTAGTTAGTTGTATTATTGTATTTTATATTGTGAGTTGATTTGAACGAGTGCACTATGCCCACCCTAAATTAAACCGTCTCAGTAGTTTACCGTAATTAATAATCTATTTTCGGAATTTATACGAGAATTTTTGAATTTTAGTAAATACTAGAGTCAGTGCATCGCGTATTGAAATAATAGCTTCATCCCTAGTTCGTTTATTATTGAATATTTTTACGCGTTTAACTTATGCTTCTCCCCAATTCTCGTCGCGTATTTTATTCAAATTGCTTAAAATGTATTTTCTTGTGGCCGCCTGACACCAACCTGCAAATCTGGCATGACAGTGAACGTGTTAATAAGTAAATGTTGTTCAAATTATGTCGTGTTTTATGTCATTTTCATCAGAAAAATCTCATCAATATGTTAAGAAAAATTTCGGGATAAAAAAACGGAAAATTAAAGAAATTATATTTTTCTATTATGATTTGTCGAGCCGTGTAATCTCGTAAAGGAAACCGACTGGTGTAGCGTTACACGCTTGACTGTCTGCGAGAAAGATAACATGGTGCAGCAATGACGCAGCCCTAGGCGTAGGACCATCTATTCTGTCACTTGTAGAATCCAAACTTACTGACTCTTGTAGAGAATTTACTGTATTCTTTACATTCTAAATTCTTAATATTCCTTACATTCGAAATTCTTAATATTCTAATTATTTCTTTCAGAAATTTAAAAATTCTTAAATATTCTGTAACTCAATGCTCTTGAAAAATACGCCCAAAAGAAGACTAAAGTGTCAATAATCCAACCCTATCGATATTTCTCTGTAATTACACATTTTAATGCGACTTCTTAATTTCACTTCACCATTCTGCTAAAACTTGTAATTCCCCAACAACATAGAATATGTTAATTAGCAGCGTGGGGTGTTTGGATAGGGAGGATTTTAGTACAGCAATTAAAACAATATCCGAAAACAAGGGGATAATTATACGGTAGCATAATGAAGATTTACAACTGTACCTTCCAATTTTGAAATTCGTGAAATTTCCACAGGCAGTAAGTCACGAATATACCTTCATACGAAGAAAAGCAAACCCTCTAAAATATTTACCACAAATTCAAACAAAATAAAAAAAAGAAACAGAGTGCAGAGAGTCATAATGTACACCATCGTTATCCCGATTCTAAAGAAAAAGAATAAAGCGTACTACCCTATAGTGATAGAACCACACCTACAATTCCAAGCCATCGAGGCTTCTTGAAACGAACCCGATGCACTCAACCATAACCACAGCTAACAGTCTCATTCCTCGCTCTTACGTTTCCAATAAATAGTGTCCATCGGAGAATAAATACCGGTCACGAAGAAAACGGACAAATAGGAAGTTCCGTAACGAATCGACAATCCCTTAGAGAGGAGCTACCAACGACGGTAGAGTCTCGAAGGAATTGTTTGCCCCGCGATGAATCAAAGTCCGACAGTGAAATTTATTCACCACGCTCAACAATAAGTCATCGCCGAAGCTTTTCTTCCGCTATCGGTCCGCGTCTATTAATATCCTCTTCTGTTTATGTTCGAAAGTTTGACGAATCACACGTCTCAGCCTCTCCTCCGTGCTGGATTTATTCCTTTCGCATTAACATTCTTTCGACTTCCCGCGTGGCCATAGTTTCCCGTTCTTAACATCACTATGGAAGCGTGACGAATCGCGACATCGTTCAAACTGTCCATTTTTCCCTGAAAAATGCTGGATAATCGCGAAGATGAATCTATCGAATCGGAAAATCTGACGAATTCTCCTTCAATTTTGATAACTTCGCAGTTCGAAAGTCTATGAAAATGTTAACTGATGTGCTTTTAGAACAGAGTATCAGTTCGATACTCGAAATGTTTGGTCGACAATATTTTTCGATCGTAATTAAACATCCTTGATTCAGCCCATATGTTCTGCGCGATATTGACAACAAGTATGTTTGCGTCAACAACGCGAAAGTTTATTTTAAACGCGACGCAACTGCACGGCGGTGTCTAATGTGAAACGAGGACACACAATATGGAAACGTTCGAGACAACAAACGAAAATCCATATGGCCTGGGTGGGATTTTATTTAAAAATGAATAGAAACCATGCTCTAAAATTATGACCTCCGACCTTTGAAAATCGGGAGCTCTCGCAGGTTGAAACTTTTTCATCGACCGATGCAAGGAACGATTTGGCGCACACGATTACCTTCGACACCCTTTTGCTTGATTACCTTTTTTTTATTCGCGAAAAATGGAACACCCGTTGTATTCTATGGGTTTTCTCTAGCCCTTTGTTCGCTATGGTCTTCTGCGGGTTTTCTCGCTTTTGTTCCCTTTTCTTACAAAAGAAGAAGCAACGAAAGAACGCAAAGTTGCATTGTACAATACAAGGATGTGCATGATTGAAATGTAAATAGTTAGGCGAGTCACGCGGAATGGATACATGCGAATACTGCGACACGAGCAAACTGCGCATAGAGAATCGTGGACACTTAAGTACCAGGCAAGGATTTCTCTAATTAAACGCGTTCCCTCTGTATGAATCGGCAACGGATAACAGTATTCCACGGGACAATCGTGAAAATTGACATCACTGTGACGTGGCTCACAGGCTCTCGATTATCAAACCGAAACACTTAACGTAACAGTACCTCGAACTAAACGAAACGCGACGACAATTCGACATCTCTAAATAAATGAATACCAATCTAAAATAATCTACCGTCACTATCATCAATACGATCACTCGAAACAGAAGAGACAATTCACAGAACACTGCTCGAAAGTCGTTTGCCAAATGATCGTTTGAAAATTAAACGTTCCAACCAAACGCACCATCTGACCACTCTATAGATCAGGGTAGCCCACGATCTCGATCAAACGCGCGACCACTATCAATCGGTACGATCGCACTCGTCGAGCCAACCGAGTCGCGTAATCACCAAGATCGTCAAACGATATCCTCTCTCCTCGTTGGACCATCGTTTAAGGTACGCTGACCCTTGGGTACTCACCGTTTCCGTCGCCTGTCGTCGTCGTACGTGTCCCTTTCGTTGATTGGAAGGACCCCGAAGAGCCGTCGACGGTGGAGTTTCACGGTAGCCAGGGAAATCCGGTTGTCGGAGCGAAGAGAGGATCGTGTCGCAGACAGGGCGAAACGCGGCGGATTGAAAGAAAACTGGCGGTTCGTACGCGAGAGAACGAGCGCGCCTAGCAGTCGCAATGGAATACCCACTTGTAGAGCCGGCAGATGACCGGGCGCGTAAACTAGACTGGCGGGTTGGCAAACAGGTGAGATGCCGTCGCGTGCCCGTCTTTCTCTGTCTCCCTCCGTCGGTCTCTTTTCATCCCACCAAGTCACCCTACTCCAATAACCCGGCTGGTCCGTTTTCTGTCTCCCTCCCTTGTACAGAAACTCCCCTCACAGCCTCTCCGTCTACACGCTCCTCCCACTCCGGCGTTTCAGACCGTCTCCCTCTAACCTGACGCGTATCAACCCCCAGATTCTAGACTAGCCTCGTCCTTGCGGTTCCTATTTACTTCCTAGGGGCTTTTTTCTCCGGGAGATCCTCAAATTTAGCGGTACAGTTTCTTGCGAGGACAATGGCTACTAACACGACACCTATTTCCATTCGTTCTACAAGGATTTCCCTTAATTTCTCCGCTGCCACTTTCTTCCCACTCATCATTCCCTAGCCGTTGTTTCGTTCGGTTCTCGCATGCTCGCGTGTTCCGCTCTGTTTCTGTTCCCTCTTCCTCGTTCGATCAAGGATACTCGAGGACTCCCGTTGTTCCCTCGCTCGCTATCCTCCTCTGCTTTCGTAATTCTACTTTTCACTCTTCTCCGCATTCCCCCTTGCTCTTTGTCCCACCACTGTGACCAAGCTTCCTTCCCCTCACTCTCTGATAACCCTACCTAAGAGCATGGGGCTCTCCCTACCCCCTGCAGGGGTTACAACCGGAGGTACTTGCGTGCGCACCACGTCCATCGATCTATTTCAGCTCACCTACGCTCTCCTGGCAAGCCTGGCCCCTGTACCTACCTGCCTGCCTGCCTGCTCGCTCCTCCATGCGGGTGCGTTCACACTGGCTCGAGGTGTGGACCCAATGGTCTCGACAGAGAGATGTTTTACCGGTGATCTAGAACGTGATCCTGCGAGGACGGCGTTAACCGGTGTGTCGTAATAAGGGAGGACTTTGGTGGATCTAGGGAGAAGGAGGGCATCGATCAGCGACCACGCGAGATGGAAAACTCGTACACGTCTGCGATACCCATGACAGATTGACAAGCTGGATTTCACTGCCTCTGTGTGTACACTCGATCTGTCGTGTTACATGACTATGTCCCCGTCACCTGGCGATCTAGCGTGAGCACCTTGAATCTTGATCGGACATATTCCGGTTAATTTGGGTAGCGATTATTTGAACGATTGAAGATGCTAAGGAAATAATTCATCTTTTATTCTGTTTTCACTTATTCGTGAGGTGTGAAAGGTGTGAAGTTAAACGAAAAGGGACACCGTCGTTTCTTGCAGATAAATTACGTTTCTCTGTCAAAGTTAGTATTAGTAAAAATGAACCATTTTTGTAACGACTGTGTAGGTTTGCTTCCTATTTATAAAGTGTTCTAATACTTCTGAACAGAACTGTATATGTTTGTGTGACAGATCTGCGGATCCAGCTTACAATGCCTTCCGTTTGAAAGCAATTTTAAAAATCTATACCTTCCTGCTTGTTAATCTGTCGATTTTATACGTGCCACACGTTTGCCGATCAATTTTATTCGCTCATATTTATCGTTAAGGCGATTAGGGTTATGTCAGGGACGCTCAGTCACGTTATTTTCCGGGAACGCTCTCTAATTGAAAGCTACACGTTACATTTAATCCGATATTGATTTAATAAAAAGTATAATTCCCCGATCCTTGTAAAATTAACGAATATTGATGTTCGTCAAACGAATAAATTTTCACTCGAACCAAAATGATAATGCACTTAGCGCTGCCGCTTTATTTTATAGTAAAATAAGAAACTGCGTTGGAAAGAATTTCGCAATTATTCAATTTCCCGCAGAATTGATCGAATTCGAAATACTTCAGAGAGAGAGAGAGAGAGAGAGAGGAATTGCCGCGTTTAAAGGAAGAGGAAATCGGGGGAACAAAAGTGGCAAAAGGGAATCGAAAGGGTCCAACTAGCCACAGGGATTTCATACATTCTGGACTTGTGAGTGGTGTTGAAATGAGATTCAGTCAGTACCGGACTTCTTCCGGCTAGCGGAATGAAAGTGGTAGCACAGAAAAGAGAAGGACCGAAAGTTGGATAATGTGTATTTGGTGAAGCTGTTAGGGTACATCGTATATGTGTTACGTCGACCGTGACTGAAGCAGATGCTGGCAGTTTGGTCGGCGATTACTGTCGAAGAAACGAGGAGCACTCACAGGAATTCCTCTTCCTTCCCAACTTTTGTTCCCTTTCGGGAGAAATTTTGAGCAGCCAAGAGCAACTTGGATCGATCCTATTTACAAGATTTTCGATTGACTATTACCAAAAATTCTCTAATTCAACCCGTTTTCAACTAATTCATTTCGTTTACCTATTTACTGAATTAATTTAAATTTTTTCTCAATTAATTTGTACGAATACTAAAATTGTCCCATATGGAATCCAAAATCCCAAACATTTAAAATTGTCATTATTAAATTAAAAACAAATTTATTTCATACGACGAGTATAAATGTATGGTTAAGTTTGTCAGAGAAACGTCTCTCCCCCGAATATGATCGGTTTCGACGCATCGATTGAAACGAAATTTTCGACATAATTCGCCGTACGGTAAGTTCGAAAGTTAAACCACAATACTCCGGTAGAAATGCATGGTAAATATAATTTGCTGACTTGGAGGCTTACGAAACTGGTGGTGCAGCCGTTTATTAAATTCCCACGAAGCAATCAGCGTATAAATTTCAAGCTAAGCTCGAGGTAAAACCTGATGTAGTTAGGATCGCATTCAGCCTCGGCAAAGGCACCGAATCACGACAGACTATGCCGCGGATCGTGGGTCGCATTTCCACCGATTTTCAATCGTTCAAACGAACAGGTTGGAAGGAGGAAAAAGGGACGGTGATATCGACAAATCGTCCGTGTCATGCCGCGATATTATATATCGCGTTCATTTCAGTTCTTTGCCGGGCTTTACGTTGTGTTACAATGAAACTGGCAATCAAAGCATGGCATTCGCTCGAACGTATTTGTCATTCATGGATTAACGTTATCGATTCGTCGCGGAAACCTTTGTCTCGCAGCGATACGAACGGGAATTTTGCGCGAGAAATAAAAGCGAAGTAAATAAAACACTGATAACACAAATGGGGCGGGGGGGAGATTATCAAAATAAATGAAAATGGCTCTCTCTATCTTGTAATTTAGATATTTCAGCTTTCTCGTACGATACATGCTGCTGCTGGACAGAATCGCTTTTTAAATGGAACTGCGTTTGAAACGGAGCTGCGATTAAAATACGAACCCGGGGAGTTAATGAAAACGAATTATCGATCGGGTCGTGTAAACGATTTTAACGAACGCGAATAACGACGATGGCGGGCGTCGAGCATGCGGGCAAAAGTGTTGCAAGGAACAGGTGGAAATCTTTATTCAACGATCGTTCACCTCCCAAGTCTCTCTTTATTGTTTTCGCTATTCTCGTTTTGTTCTGGCTGTTGTAGTTGACTTATCGAGTCGTAAATTTCACGATCACTTCTCGTTTCGACGGTAAACACCGTTAATAAAATGCGAGGGAACTTTTAGCGGTTCGTTTCTCCCATTCTTTTTCTTCTTTCAAGTGATTCGAACAATGCACGAGAAAACACGAAGGTTACTTTTTCCCGCGTTTTCTAGATGTAAATAAATATAAACACAGGCGAAACACAGCGATGAGAGGCTGAAAATAATTTTCTATTCGAGCTTTGATCCATTTTAATTAAAAAGTCGCCGTTTCGTTAATGCGGCTATAGAGTTCTTTCTACGCTTATTGTTCGCTGGAAAAATATTTGATATTTGCTGTTTTATTTTCGTCGACTTATGTTACGTTCAAACGCAATTTCCCACGGAAATGTCAACTCGCACGAACAACGGAACATGAACGATCTGTTACAGAGACAGTAATAGTTTCAGGACTCGTGAACATTTCAAACGTTGACTTGGCCAACATGTGTTGCATCTCTCGCGCAAAATATGACGTACGAGAGGGTGCGGCGTATAAAATCTCTATCTGCAAACTTCTTTTTTATTACGTGATATTCAATATTGAAAAATACTTTTTAATTTCCATCGAATATCCTCGACGGTTGAAAACAATCGATTCGAAACATCGACGTTAAGAGAATTATCAGCAAACATTCTGAGAAGATTTTCAACCGAGGATATCATAGAGAACCATAATCGCGCCTGCAGTAATAACACCTGCGGAAGATTTATGGAAACGAAAGTTCCGGATACACAACGCGTTATCCACCGAGACGAATAACTTTCCGTCTTTTTAACGAGATTCTGTTGCCGCGACGAGAGCATAAACTTCAGTCAAGCGGAAGTGATATTCTCTATTACCTGGAAAACTTCCGAAACAATAATTGCCATACTTCGAGAGATCGCGATATTAAAAATTCTGATTCGTTTTTAATCATTCCGAACGTGTGAGAAGACTCTAGAATCAGGTACGTTCCGTTATGAATATTAATCCGAGCCGCTATTCGTCAGCTGGTCGGCTCGAAGCTTTCAAAACTCGTGGTTCTACCTACAACGTTCGTGAAACCGTACACGGGTTCGTCAAAGTGTCGGTCACGGAGCAGGATTTATATTTCAGGCGCGAAGTTCTATGGTAGAGGAGGCAAGTTCAACCGGTCCACGCGCTTTGAATTTACTCGAACCTGTTTAAATTGCTCTATCGTTCGCCTCAAAGGTACCCACAGGCCGCGATGGTGCCCACGGCGCAGAACAATCAACCGTAAATTCATATTCTTCCCGTGTATTTCGTATTCAAGTCTCGAAAGCAGCCTCGACGCTTCAGAAAAAAAAAAAAGAGAAGAAGGAGAAATCGAATTTTCAACGAGAAGTCACCGCGTCACAGATAGAGGAAGAAACGTGGGGACGATTAACGGTGGCGCGATTAAATTCACCGAACGTTCCGACGTCTGCTTCCTCTTCCTGCTTCCAACGTCTCCTCGTTTTCACGATTTTTCCTCTGTGTATAATATCCCTCGTTCGCCGGAGAAGTTTCCAGGTCGAGAGATGCCCGACCATTAACGACGATTGTAGACTCCGCGAACTTGGATAAATGTGTAGCGAGACCACTCGTCGACAATCGGACGTCGGGATCTTCCCACGGAGAGGCGATCCCTTTCGTTCTGGATCTCGCGTTGATCTCGATACCAGAGACAGGAAGTTGTCGTTCTTACGATCCATACATTACGATTAGATTCGGGGAGAGATTTAAGAAGTTTTGGGGTACGTTTGGCTCGCGGCGTGGATCGAATCGCGCCTCCGATACCTTCGCTTCTTCTACGAGTGTGCTCACAAGGCTCGTTAAATTTCCGCCACGTTGAATAATTTCGGCGGGGCGCGTCTCACAGCTGATCCTTTCGCGACTCGTGACACGGGGTAATATTGATCTGTCGTTGGTGGTACCAACTTCGGATAAAGGGTGACATATTGCGTAACTCGAGATAGCCTTTTGGTAATGGTTTCTGTGTTCGATCTTTCGTGACTGGTGAGAAGCTAGGAAATGAACATAATGTTGTATTCCGTATACCGATTGTTTGTTAGGTAACAAAGTACAAATATCACGGAACGGAGACACGTTGACAAAGTACAGTAATCTTGTTAGCGGACTATTCTATAGTTCGCGGAGCGGCGTCGGATAATGGTCAAGGAACTATTCTTCGATTTTTCAGGAAGGTGTAATATATGTGTTCGTATTTCGAGGAGTGGGGATTAGGATTTGTAAGGGTTTAGTACACCAAGGGCAGAGTCCGAGGGTGAGTCGGAGTTGGTCAGGAAAGGACGAGGTCATGAGGTCGAGGTTCGAGGATGAGTAGTAAGAAAAGGATGAAGTCGTTGTTTGTCGGAATTTCGGGTATTTACAAAATGAGACTGGAAGACTAATACTTAAATCTACAGCGTGATTTGTCGGTATACAACAATAAGGTGATTCGTTTCGAAAGAATAGGTGTATATATTTTTGAACGAGAACCTAACAGCTTCGTCATAGCTCATTTTCGTGTTTCTGGCTCGCCTAGGACAGTTCTCTGGTCCTTGGACCAGAGGAGGTGTTCAAGTTTCTTTTTTATTTTCCTTTATCTTTCCCAAGTGTCTTTTGTATTTTATTTTTGATTTTAATATTGTCAACGACATTTTGCCATTTTTCTGGCAGCTTGCGAATACCATCGCGACAGAAACTCGGTGGTCTTGAATTAATCACGTGAATCGTTACGTGAAACGTTAAAACGTGTGGAGGGAGAATGTCTTATTGCAAGCCATTTAGCCATTTGTTTTTTGGGGGGGGGGGGAATAGTGGCAAAGAAGATGGAACAAGAAGATTGAAAACAGAAGCTTGAGGTTGAAGTTTGTATTAATATTTCTTTTTCCTCGGTTAAATTACTCCCTTTGGTATAAAGTGGCCTTATGAAATTTCCAGGGAAAAATATCTCACGCACGTTCTGAGATGGTCATTAAGAATTTATAGGGATGAAGTAAATGATAGAGAAGTTTATACGGGCAGTAAGGAGAAAAAGTTGTTAACTATAACGACAAACTTCGTAAACACACGCGTGCTGCGTTAAAGAACAGTGGACTAAGTGTAAACTTTTCGACTGTACACACGAAACTTTCGTCATCGTCGTTTTTTTAGCCGTTCATTTTCCCTGTTGACACGTTCAATAGAGCTTATCGCACGGTTTCTGCCTACTTTCACGATCGCCACCGAGTTTTATCAGAATTTATTCACTTCAAGACGGCAGATGGCTCGATAAGGTAGTTAATCATAGCGAAAGGTGAATAGAGGGAGGGTCAATCTGGAAATAACATAAAAATTGCTCAAAAAAACTACCAAACATATCCTTATTATTTGCATAAATTTTTTATTGAAACAATGTCCACTTAAAGACGATCATTTCTTCAAACTATCATCGAACTTATCAATTATAATCGAACATTTCTTCTGGTTGAAACTGTCAATGGAAAAAAGAAACCTGCAATGTTTACAAAACGAACGATTTCACATCGATACGACAGTATAATCATAGCAACTATTTCTCCTTGACGAGGACAAGATCTAGTCCTCTTTTTACGCATACATGAAAGCGACCGACTCCTATTATTCCATTTCGCCATTCTTTCCCCGTCTTCGAATTCGCAGACTTCATTTGTCCTTTCAACGGTATCAGTCTGTCGTTTCTGAAGACAGTCAAACGGTTCACGGGAATTTATTTTCCTGCCAGACTGTAGGGTACACGTTCCGGATCCCAACTCGACTTCATGTATAATGTAGAAAGGGAAATACAAAAATACCGAAAACCTTCACTTTCTGTATGTTTCGAGATAAAACAACGTCGAGCAGAAATTTTATCGTTTTCCAACTCTCGATATTTTCTCTGTAAGGAAGGACGAATCAATTGAAACGACACATCAGTCTCAGACAGTAGTATAAGACGGTAGAAATATAAGTCTACCTCGTGTTGAAACGAAAACCGACACTCTAATTCACAGAGGGTTAATCTAAGATTACGTCAAAGCATTATAATAGCGTATTGCAGATTCCGTAACGCAGATTGCCCATAACGAAACTTAAATTGGACTAAATTTCTAACGAACGCAAGGTACCAGTTGCTTGGTCGTATCGGGAATTAAAGGGAATATTCAAGAGGCCTCTCGATTAATAAACCAAAAGTTCGGCGTAGAAATATTTCATATAAAATATAAATTAATAACAGCACTATATTAAAAACCCTACAGCATCGTCATATTGCGACAAAATTTGTTTTAAATTATATCTCACAGTGAAAAGAATTTTTACTATACCTCCTGTAGTTCAGAATGTTGTTCGACTTCTAAAAATTTTCACTCGATCGCGGTTCAAGTTTAAAGAAAAATTCGAAAATTAATCATATGTTGAACGTACATTCACATAGCGGCTCGTTCAAAGTTTCCTTTTACCGGTCGCATAGAATTAAAGATTAATTAACGAGATACTGGTCGCTCTGATAGGCTACAGCGGCACGCTCAATGAGTTATTAACGTGAATGAAACTGAAACAGGAAACAAAGTCCTGCTACGTTACGTGTGCCCTCTATCGCTGTTTATTATTATAACTGCAATTCTATATTGTAAAAAATATTTAGAATTTCCATTTACGTTGTTGCTATCTTTCAAAGAAGAAGTCTTCAAAATTCCAACCAATCTTTACTCAAGTTAAGTGTAACACACATTTACATTCGAATTTTCGCGGAATTTTGGAATAAAGAATTTCTTGTCAAAGTGTTCGGTGTGGAGATTATTATTATAACTTAAAAAATATTCAGAAGTTCCATTTACGTCGTTGCTATCTTTCAAAGAAGAAGTCTTCAAAATTCCAACCAACCAACCTTTGCTCAAGTTAAGTGTAACACACATTTGCATTCGAATTTGCACAGAACTTCGGAATAAAGAATTTCTTGTCAAAGTGTTCGGTGTGGAGACCGCTTAAAAGCCCGCAGAATCACGGTCAATGCTGAGAAACTTGCAAACAGAGTCACTTGAAAGAGGAATACGCGATCTTGAGAACACGGGGATAAACAAGGATCAGAAACTTATCCGAGCACGTAGTTGCTAAAAATTTGCATATCCAGAGCCTCGTAGGCTCCGCAACTGCGCCGATCCACTTAAGGAGACGTGTCGTATACCAGAGTATCATTGTCAGTCTAGGTTCTCCGTGCAACATTCTGCCTCCGTGTATGTCGTGCTTATTTTTTCAACCCTCCTAAATTCTAGGCGAACGTTCCGCATTATATGATAAGATATCTACGTTACTGCAGAACGATGCAAAGCAGTAAGAAATTTGTAGGCAGTCCAATTTTAACAAGAAAGCTGCAGTACCTACTATGAATTATACGCTTTCTGTATTAAGCTGCGTTGGCAAAATCGTCCTGGATATTGACAAAATTTTGTAATGTAATATACGTGCATTTTATCGTCCTTATACGATTGTTTTTATGACTAAAGTTACCGAATGAAGATATTTTGCTTGTTACATCTCTTAGATTTTTTAAACTGTATAACGTTTTAATAGAAAAATTAATAAAAACTTAATTTCTGAATGGCAATGTACCCTTTCATATGTCTCACTTAAGTATCTACTTGAACAAAAATTGGTCACGATTTTTGATCAGAAGATAAACAAAAAATTCCTCGATCAGTAAAGGGTTAAGAAAAACGCAGAAATTTCTGAATTTCCGTTTCCATAGCTTGTTACAGTTACAATGCCTCTAAATCAATAACCAATGGTCCTAACAGCCCGTGCATTTCGATTCATTCGCCTCAAATTGGAAATAATCCTTCCCGCCTACATTAACCTAACCACCCACGGTGCGTGTATGAGTGTTTATTTAACTGCAGCAACCCCTGTACCTGCTTCGCGTAATTTTCGCGTCAGCTCACGTGTGTGTACGGGTACGCGGGAACGAAGAGGAAACGGCCGAGCGGAGTTAGAATAAATTTTTGGGGCACACGTACGCGCACGAGCGCGAGTGTGTCGAGCGGAGAAGCTTCCTAGCACGATTACTCGAGTGTATGAATACGAAAACGGGTTGCCCTCATGGCGGAACAGAGGGAGAAAGGGGAGAGAGAGCGAGAGAATGAGTGAGTGAGAGAGAGAGAGAGAGAAAGAGAGAGCAAGAGAGTAAAAGAAAGAGAGAGCAAGAGAGGGAGAGAGTGAGAGAGAGAGAGAGAGAGAAAGAGAGTAAGAGAGTGTGTGATAGAGAGAGTGAGAGAGAGGAAGAGAGGGAGTGTGGCGTAATCCCTTCGACCGACATTTCCACGTTCTCGACTTTGACTCATCAATGAGCGCTTTCGTGAAACATCCTCCTGGACGATCTTCTCTCAAGGAACATCCCCACAATTTAATCACGACGCTGGCAACCCCTATTCAACCCCTCGTTTACCCTCCACGCTACCAACCTCTTTTTGCATCGTTGGAAAGAAAAGGCCGCTTCTGGTTACTTCGATGATACACTCTTAATCTAAGGCCGGGTTAGCCTTGAAATTTTTAGATAACAAGTTTATAAGGTCGACGGATAAGATCCGCGAGACAATTCGTCATAAGTGTTGGACGGAGGGGCTACTCACGAAATTAGAGGAAAGAATCGTCGAGCTTGGTTCCCGATACGGTCAGTCCTTCCGCCGTGGAAAATACTGAACGGTCAAATTGATCGGGCATTGATGGATTCCGGTGGATTCCTGGCAGAGGGGCTCGCTTCCTGGAAAGGATAAGTGATATAAATTGAATGAGCGCTGATGGTTGCTCCAACTGGCGAAATAAATGATTTCGATCATTCAGATTACGCTCTGACTCGAGAGAACTTAAATGCTCCGATTTAAACCCGTTTGCTATTTCTTTTTTTTTCCTAGTTCGAGAACGCGATCGTGTGAAAATTCGCTTTTACTTATCCACGTATCTATCGTTTGAAACTTTTTATGGTTTTTATAAAAATGAAAATTTTAAAGAATTTGTAAACCATTTTCTAAAGTATGTGAAAATTCTCCAATGCATGAACAATGGATACATATAATTGAATATCTGCTTTCACTTATTTACATGCTTATCATTATTTCACATTTCAATGGTTTCCACGAAAATGAAAGTTTAAAAGAAATTGTGCATCATTTTCTAAAGTACACGAAAATTGTCCAGTCCGTGGATAACGGATACGTACAAAGGAAAACTAGCTTAGGAGATTAACCGTGTCTGTAAATATAGAAGTAATTGGAAGAATTATTAAATCCCTGTCCTTGTAGCCACGACTAAATTTCTCCTGTGAATCGATAAGTACCGGCACCGTATCATCCCTAATGCAATATTTACGCCGCTGACTGTTCTAATTATGGAAATGAACAGTTATAATTAGTCCTCCCGGTATAAGTATCGATGCACACTCGCTGCGTGTCCACGTGTGCCATCGCGATAAACATTGTTCCTACCGAGAGAATACACCCCTCTTAGAATTTTTCAATTGTCACGCAAGCTGATAATACCGATAAATAACAACATCCTTAGTGTACTCACTCTAATTTCTGTTTATTTCAATTTTTTACAAAGCACTCACGCGAGAGCATTCTTGCTTCGTTGAAAAACGAGGCGAGTAATAATTTACAAGGCACACGGTCTATTTATATTACTCGTGTTTCTATTCCAAGAAAACACCGTCGTACAAAGAGTCGGTGGAATTTAATAAAACATCCCTCATCCTGCAAAATTTCTCATTTTAAAACGGAATTTCACAACGTAAAATTGTCATCGGTGCCGTTCTGTTTAAGCAACGAGAGAGTCGAACTGTTCCCTTAAATATACCTACGACGCTTCTGTTCCTGCGTATAATCTTTACCACGAAGAATTTCGTTGACGTCATGCTGTCATTATTTTCAATCGAACGGCCGAGAGCTGTTTACAGAAATAATATTGCCGAAGACGGAAATAATTAGCTATTTTCGCACTTCCTTGTATTAGAATTTGCGAACGTTCTGTTTATCGTATCGTAAACAGATAGGATACGTTTTAACGTACTCTTTTCCATTGTATATTTGATAAAAAGATATTTAAAATACATAAGGGTAAAAATTCAGAGATCTGTGATTCGTTTTATTCGATTATTTTTCTAATT
The DNA here is from genome assembly GCF_001263275.1 of Habropoda laboriosa. Taxonomy (NCBI): domain Eukaryota; kingdom Metazoa; phylum Arthropoda; class Insecta; order Hymenoptera; family Apidae; genus Habropoda; species Habropoda laboriosa. The sequence goes on along the minus strand of NW_017100724.1, from coordinate 201,460 downwards.
ACCGATACAATTGTTCTTTTATGAAATAACCTGTCCAAGGCAAATTAGTTATAGAATTTACAGGCTGTTCAAATGATTACTGTTATTTTTTCAACCAACTAAAATTGTCTTTTATCAGTTTACGTTCGAAAAATCGAAATGGACACATCGACGTGATAATTATGGCCGACGATGTTTCGCTTTAACATTTCGCCTTGCGGGAAGTAACAACTAGAATATTTCGCCACAAAATTTCCGATAGTCTGGCTATCGAAAATCTGTTCAACCTTCGAGTTCTCTGACCGGAAGAAGTATTTCGGTGTCTTTTTTCCTCATCTTCTGCACCGATGGAAATCTGACATTCAAAGAGGCAACATAGGAAAAATAGTAAAAATATTTCCCAGTACCACCGTCATTTTCCCTTTACACCGTCTGATCGTCTTCTTTTTTTTTTCAACATTTTCCTAACGACGAATATTATTTTATTAACCGACTGAACATTTTCAGTGAAACCGGTTTCGTGTTTCCCGCGAAACAAACATTTTTAACTCTTTGGCGTACTTCATGGAGAACAGTAGCTCCCGACGGAAGGAAAATATTTTGGGAAGCTTTGAATTTCAACTGCCCTCGCGACTTGTTTTCGTAGTAAACCAGCGCTGAAAAATCAGCTTAAAACAAGTTCCATTATGTAAACCGACGAATTCGTTCCTTTGATCGTGTGCACGAATCGTTTCGAAATTACTAGTATCTCCTACGAAAGGAGATAAAACGAAACTTTGACGAACAAGTATATTTGAAAATGGTTCTTTTGAAAAGTGTATCCAAATGAATGAAAAATGTTACCTCTTGCGTTTTGAAATATCGATCCGTGACAGTACAAGCTCAACTCTGTTAAAGAATTGAAGAGTCTTTTCGATTCACTTCGTATTGAACAATTAAAGAATGATTTCCATTCACCTATATTAAAGAATTAAAGGGTTTTTTCGAATCAGCTCTGCTAAAGAATTAAAGAATTTTATGGAATCACCTCTAGTAAAGAATTAAATTTTTTTCGAATCACTTTCATTAAAGAATTAAAGAACTTTTTCGAATTACCTCTACTGACGAATTAAATTTTCCTCGAATCACCTTTATTACAGAATTAAAGAATTTTATCGAATCACCTTTATTAAAGAATTATAGAATGTTTTCGAATTATCTCTATTAGAGAATTAAAGAATTAAATTTTCGTCGAATCACCTCTATTAAAGAATTTATTCTAATCATTTCTATTAAATAATTTAGAATCGATCACGTTATGCGATTCACCCTCTATAATTCCCTGAATTTATTCGCAATGTACACTTTTCCCCTTATTTTCACTCGAGAAATACACCGGTACTTGGTCGAAGCATACAATTGCAAAAGAAGAACAAGCGAATTATCCTCGTGATACGCGTACCTGAAAAATGTACCGCAGGACCTTTTTTTGTATACGACAAGAACCAGCGATACCGTGCAATTGTACTTAATTAAAAAAAAAAGGTGAATCCGGGGTATATTTCTAATTCGCAAAAATGTTCGGGAGGCAACGTATAACTGCAGGAACCTCTTAATACAGTTAAAAAGCTCTCCGCTTTTACGTTACGGTGCGCCGCGTTTTCACAACGGGAAACGTTCGGTGCAGTACCGCCCGAAGATCGGGAATGTTAATGAAATTTCTCCCCCATCCTTTCACATTGTTCACGCATTAATTAGCTTTAAGAGCAGTTGGCATCCAGGATGCAGGACTTTTTAGCAGACGAAGAACCTTCGAGTCAAAGGATCGCGACAAGTATCGATGAAATAAACAGAGGAAAAGGAAACCGTTGAAACGTATAAATTTCTTACTTATATTTTTACAAATTTTTCCACGAAAGAAATTCTCGAGAAGAAAGGAAAAAAGGTACGAAGATCCGTTTGACAATGTGATTTAAGAAAATTAAACGTGTCGTTTCGACGAAAGGGCAACGCGTGTAAAAAAGGAAATCCAAGGTGTTAAGGAGAGAAAAATGAAATTCCAAGGTGTGCGCACTACCGACAACTGTCCTTGTTCCGTCGTACGTAATTTCTCCGCGTCGGAGGAACGACACGGCTGTTCCTGCATCACAATACGCTCTTTTCTTCCCTATGACAACGTACAGCAGGGATGTGTCGAGGATTTCAGCGACGAATCCTTCCCTTGAAAATCCTGTCCAATGGAATAAAGGACAGGGGAGAATGGAAGAAAAAGAGAGGAAAATCAGCAGCTTCTTCGATGAAAGTTGGAACTACCGCGATAAATCATAAAACACAAAGCAGACGCGTGGTATTCATAATATTTGTATACCGCGCGTCTTTTTACGACGCGGCCGGAGAAGAAACAACGGGCAATTTTTATTGGCCGCTGTTTGGAACAATGCGCGTGTGTTTGCTCTTCTTTCCGCCGCTGAATTTAGAACATGCGGCACACACACAGAAGAGAGGGAAACGAAGACGGAGCTGCGAAGAAGGAACAAAGCAGGGTTGCGAACGGAGGAGAGAAAGAGAGAAATAAAGGGTGCAAGAGGGATGTGGGAAGGAGACAGATCGAGGGAAGATGCTTTGGTGGAACGTGTACTGAGTATCGCGTATCGGAAATCGATGCCAGCACGCCTGTTGCCACAATGCATTCACATTTGTTTGATTTCATGAAAGTATGCATTGACCGCGTACAAATGCGTGTGCTACACTCGCGACATTTCTCATTTATTTTCCAAATGTTCGGCGCGATTCTTTCGATTTTCTTTTTCGAATTTGCATATCGCCCATAGTCGATGTATTCTACCAAAGACTTTTGGTAAATCAACGTTGGGAGATGCATATACAGTTACTCTTGTTCAATATTTCGACACACTCTTTGGTACGGTGTAACATTTTTTTAAATTCGACCAAACGACTTGAGATTTGTTTGAGAAGTTAGAAGGATTAGTTTGCTACATAGATGACGTGTAGAAAATAGTTTGAAGAAATTGTAATTTGTGGGAATTACTCCCAAAAATATTCGGACACTATCCCAAGCTTACTTTCCTCTAACAACGTATTTCGATTAATTGCGAAAGGATTGTTCGTTCGTAAATTGTTTATTTCAACGAGATAAAGAAATCGACGTTACTTTCTCAAGAATCCAACACACCTGTACCATATTTATACGCGAAATTATTTTACACCGAGAACGGAAATTTCATTCGTTACTCGGGGATATTGTATATTAACACACGGATGCATACAGCTGCATGTGTATTATTATGTAGGTAATATTACATGATAGTACGTTAATCTGCTCTGTAACTAATTTCCCGTGCCGTAACCACAAATCCACAGAGCCACGTGTGTGCAAATCTTCCTAAATTACGGAACATCGTTATAAATCGATGTAAATACGGATGATTTAATAGTCAATAGGAGAAACTATCTCGATAGCAATTATCGTCTGAAAATGTCGATTTCCCACGTTGTTCCTTTTAACTTGGCGAAAAATCAGACGCGTGTAGTGCAATCTACGTAGTAGAAACTGGAGAAAAGTTTCGTAATATTCTGTGTGGAAATTACTGTCGGTTACACGTATATCACGAAAACTTTCAATTACGGAAAATACATTATATCGCGTGGATTAGCGAACGTACAGTCAAAGCTATTCCTGGCATTTTCAGGTAATGCGTGTTAATTGAACGTTATACCTGTAAAACTAGAATTTCGGCGTATACGAACAAATAAATTTATTCGTCGTTCTGCACAGATAAATCGAATGTAATAAATATGCAATAGTATTAAATAATAGTAAAAAAAGATAATAATGAAAATAATAAATATAATCAAACATAGTGTTTTCCCCTTTTTCTTTTTTTAAATAAGGTGAAGATAATAATCAATACACGACCAAAATCGATCGTTTCCGGATGAAATTACAAATCTTCGAACCATCTTACTCCCTCCTTCGATCATTTTAACTGACGTTTGATCGCTTGTCACGTAACGCATTTGCAACGAAATCACCGATTCTGTTTTAAAGCGATCTCGAGCTTTGCCGTGCCGTTTGAAGTGTCAATAAAGCTTCACGAACATTTCAAGCTGGGTTACGTCCATTTCGGTCATACGTGACCGAACGGATCGAACGAAGGTAATCCACGGTAAATTATTTTGGGCAAAAGGAACCGCAAACCGCTATCACCGACTGCTCTGCGAATTCATTGTATCGAACAGTTTAGCGCGGTCTATAGAGATTTATCGCATAAACCAACTATGTATATACATACTTTCGACGATCGCGATGCAAACAAAATTCTGTACACGTAGACCATATTACGACAGGCGAAATTATGTTGTTCCATTATTATGTCACTCTATAACGGAATAAAGAAACACGCGTGTGCGCGTAAAGCACGATTAAGAATTAATTGTACACGTTAATCTTTTTAACGTTGTGAATTATAATATGAAATACGATTACAAGGATCGCACGCGAGATGCATTAGCTTCGTAGGTGAATTATAATCGTACGATATTACTGCCTATTATCACGAAACAAAATCGCGACGATGCGACGTTAATAATTCGTTTATTTTGCATTCAATATATTCGATGGGATGAATAAATATTTGAGAAAAATGTAAGTTCCTGTGAATAATTAAGTTCGTGATGAAAGAGAAAAGTAATTTAATTAAAATCCAAGGAAATACCAAATGGTCATACCAAAAAAAAAAAAACAGAAAATAGAAGAGTCTTACGTTTTTTTTTTAAATCAAATTTAAAGGTCCACCGGAAACATTGATCTAAATTTGAAAATTCGGCGGGAACTTCTGGGATGACCTGATATTAACGAAAAACGAGGGACATGTACATTTCTCTTACGTTTGAATGAAAATTAGAGTGTTGAGCTTCTCCTTTACACTATTGTGCTCAATTTCACGGTACAATACCACTTCTAACGTTTCTGACACGCTCGCTTGTCGTTTCACCAAGTTATTCTCAACGGATGAAGTTCTGTCGAACTAATAGAATTTCTGATGCAGCTTCCTCTGTAATGAGACTGTATTAAATCGCCCTATTATCAGCCCCTCATGACAATAAGAGCGTGGATCTTAGATAGGCAATGCTATCAACATCGAAGCATCGACTAAAATTACGCGACTGAAAAATTCATCGAGCCAAGGAAGAATAGATAATCTCTGATCTTCCAAAGACACAAAAATATACCTAACATGTATTACACCAAAAATTCTATCACACTGTCCTTAAAAAGCAATTTAACCCGTTCGCTTATAATTTTCTTCGCTGACTGTGCATGCAAATTAATATATCGTAGATTAATTACACTTGGTGACTCTCAGTCCTACATATTAACGCGGAACTTATTTTTGTCGCGCGAATTTAACTCGTTGCTACAAGTCAAAGGGTTAAAACTATTCCATCGAAACGTCGTAATGTTTTAATCAGCATTTCTCTCGACAATAAATTCATATATTCCACGTGCACGTAACTTGCAGTATCGAGATTTCGTTTCGATTCACTAAACCCGTGAAACGATGTAATTGGTACATTTTATCGATGCAATCGATTTCTAAATGCACGGAAATGAGCCTGTATATTGACACGCAGACACGTGTGCGCGTCGTTTATGGCTCATTTAGGTCAACTGCCTCTTGTACTGTTGCACAATAACATTCGGCCGATAGCACTTGAACCTGTTAGGATCATTGTCTCGAAGGATCGTGGGGGCTCCTCGTTCACGTAGCTTTTTCTCCTATTCGTATTCCGGTCTGTTCCTGCTACGCCCTTTTAGGCTATTATACTTCAGCCGAGAACGTCGCTTCGTCGATCGAATATGAACAGTTCCACGTGGGAAATAAAGAAGATTTAATATCTAGTTGGAGCATTCCACGAATAAAAGTTTCATTTTGCGCCCATGTCACTGTACTTCGTTATTGTGATCTGTTCTATTCCTCCAAATTGATTTCCCCGATAGATACCTTACATATACGCTTCTATCTTCGTTGGGATTTCAATTAAAAGTCATTTTTTAACGAAGATTCGACTTGTCCTTTGAAGCGAGCCACTCGGAAGCCAAAGTGACCAACTCTGTCGAATGAAATTTATCAGATTTCTTTCACTGGTGAAAAGTAAAGCACCAAGTGCTTCGATACCGACATTGGAGGAATATGAAAAAGTGGAGTTAATCATTTCGACTTCTCACTGGCTGAAATAATAAAGAACGTTAGAACGTTAGAGTATCTCGTTGTGATGTTGATGAAAGTTCGCAAGTTTGTGGAATATTCATTCGCATCGTGGGTAAAGGCGCGAATTTACGAGGAAAAGTGTCTTAACTATCCAACACTGTCTCAGAGATGAATGAAACTGTGCGAGTAGAAATATGAATACGAGTTTAGAGCAAAACTTCCAACGATAGTTTCAATTGTACACGTTAACGTAGAGTATGTTACAAAGAAACTTTTCTTCTATCAGAAATACGTTTCGTTTTATCGTAGAAAAATTTAGCAACGGAGTATTCCTAATTGAACAGGCGTAATTAAACGTCAAAGACACAAAGTGTACAGTTTGTCCCGCAAACGTTTGTTTCATTTAAGTTTGCCGCGATACGATCGTAAAACTTACTTTTTCCCCTCGTCCTACGTAATTAGTTCGCAACAGCGCTTCGATTAATTGGCAGGCGTTCATGTTGGTTCTATCAACGCGAGACAGATTGGGTAGTCTCGATAAAGAGACAGTTTCTATGTACTGCCTTTAGATAAAACCTTTCCAAAGCATCTGCATTTCTGAACGATTAATCTTCGAGAAATCATTTGAAAGGCAAAGAACCACCTGCTGTACCATTTAAAAAAAACAAACAAATGTAAAACTAAACAAGCAGAATTTATTAAAAATTATACGATATTATACCATTAAAAAACAAATGTAAGATTAAACGACAAGTATTATAGAATGAATTCTACATAAACACAAACGCCATGAGAAATAAATGGAAATTGTGAAACAACATTTTAACAAGAAATTTCATTTTTTTTTCATCAAGTTAGGTATAATAGAAACATAACACACTTTATAGAGCGTATGAAAGGAGTAAAGTCACACCTCTCTTACTATACCAACATTTCTCCTCTTCGTGTTCCGTCGCAGTCTCGATAACACAGACACGAAACTTAAAAAGAAATGTCGATTAAATATGCTCAAAGTTCTCCAGCATCGGAAGTACTTCATATTCAACCTGAAATATCTCGTCTCTCACAGTTCGATCATTTATGCGTGTGTCGCTCCTTCAATGTTCGCCTCTTAAGCGGAAATCTCGAGGAATGAATTGATATCGACGTTAACGTTTACCTCTGTATTAATCAAGCTTATGTATCTGATCGGTGTCGTTTAAGACGGACAGCGAGCAGTTTTGCTATCTCCTACGATGCAATCACAAAGGGTGACAAGGGGGATCCTTTGAAATCGCGTTGAACGTCAGGATTGCAGAAATAGACCAGTAGGCCTGCGGTTAAACTGAAAGTGAAACGCAGCCAGCTCTGAAGTCGTGTGGCGATGGTGGCGGCGATACGTGGATATATCGAGGCCACGTTAAATTGTCAAATATAACCCGACACGCTATCGTATATTTTAACGAATAATGCCCGAGATAACAGCGTCACGAGCGTTTTAGATAAATGCCCGAAATGCTTTAAGAGTTATTCGCGTTTTACGAGCCACTCATTCAAAACAGTCTCCCACGATCCAGCCAGTTCGAACTTCCTTTTTCATCTGAGATTTATCGTCCATTTTTTCGTATCCCATCTTAATCACGACGAGGTGGAGTATTTTTTTAATATGAAAGACGTTGTTGTGAGAAATTCTGGTACACGTTGTTGAATCTGTAGCGTTATGTATTATTTTATTTTTAAAACACCACGTGGAATAATGTTGATAATTGAAAGAATACTTTGTAGAATACGGAAATGTTTTACGAGGTGATTGCTAGTTGAAAAGTGTTATGCTTATTGTTTGTACCGTATGATTTAGGGTCAACTAGATAGTATGTCCACAAAAGATAGGTTGACGTGGCTGAAACTTTCCTGGAGATATATGCCTTCATTTTCTGCACTAGATATGAAAGTAAATTGAACTTTGCATAAGTTCGGGGCATATAAAAATCGTCATAGATCGTTTCTTCTGTAGTCTCAACACGATCAAAAGTTGCACCAAGCACAGGCTTAATGGTTGTAGCAAAAAATATTATCATACGGTGGAATGATAAGAATGAAGTGTTACAAGTAAGGTCATCGATCTTTCTATTCTCGACGAAGGCGTAAAAAGCGTGTATGCAATTCCAATTAAAAAATTTCAATTTCCTGTTTCTACGAAATTTTTGCCCTTTTAGTGGTAACAATAAAATTGAAATATTACTATTTTATATTTTTTATCAATATTCCTTTAGAATATATGCTTGAGTTTTGGGTAATTGTAACTTTGAATTTTAAAAATAAGACATTTTACTTTCGACTTTTTCTTTGTAAACGAAAGGCTTCCCAATAGCGTAGAACTGCTTTGTAGATCATTCTTTAGATAGGCGCACACATAAGAGTGTAACTACAGAAGTTGTCGTAAAGTCGATATTTTCGTGACTCGAAAATTGTAAACGTGAGTTGTAGCGAATAACAGTTCCTACTATCGCAAACGTCTATCATTGAGTGCATCTTTGTTATACATGAAACATGAAAGTGCATTTCCAGGAACGTGCAACTTTGTTAGAATTTTACAGTGTATCTATAAAAATAACATGCTTACATTTTCCAATTTTTTTTTTGAATAAAATGTTTAAGCAATCAAAACCTCTACTACTTGAAAGATCTATCAATTTGTAACTTTTTAAGGATTTTATTTTTTATTACAGAATTATGCATTTCTTTAATATAGATTTCATTTCATTGTTAAATATCATGTCCTTCTCAGCTATGAGATTAGATTAGAAAACTAATATTATGAAGGTAAGTGGAAGATGTTTATTGATCAGATTGGCGTAATCAAAGGATGGTATCTATTTTATCCAAGTAATCACGTTTTAAAGTGATATCAAATTTTAAACAATACAATTTTATAAGTTTCTACACTATCATTTTATGGTTAAAAAAAAACAATTTTTTTTCTATATCTATTACTACAGGAAGTTGGTTCTTCTATGAACTTAGGGATCTCTATTAATTAAGTGTAAGAAATCCCTCAAAATCTGCAAATTTGTCAAAGAAAGTCCTTTCAGTAATGATGTGATTTGTTGAATTAATTTCCTGTCAATATCTTTTAGTCCAGCTGAACATGAGTTTTGTTATCCTCAACTTTAGTAATTAGAGGACCAATGACCCACTGTCTTGAAGAATGGATGTCGACAGATTCCTTCATCCAGGTGTTACGGGCACTTGCTGGAACTTAAAAGAATCGACAGACTCTTGAAGTTGCATAATGACATTGTAAATACTGCCATTACTTTCTTTGGTGTCTTGAAGGATATGATTAAATGACACAAATGAGGATTTATATTGGGCTAGAAACGAATGGGTATCATGATGATTCTGCTTTAGCAATTCCTTATATTCTTTAAGTTGGTTTTGTTTTTCCATAATGATACCTTCAAATCTTAATTTCTCATTGGGCTTGGGATTCAAGTCCAAGATTGTCTTCAGAAAATGGATTGGATTTATTATATGAGAGTTGAGATTATAATACTTAAGAAAGGAGTTTAGACTGGAGATTCTTGACAATTGATTGGAAAACGAGTTAGCCAGCTCTTGCTGCTCGGTCGGAGTTTTAGAGTGGTGACTGAATAGATATTGCTTTAAATAATTGAACTTATTTGTCAGGATTTTTGAATTTTTGTTCTTCAGAGGGGGAGATCCGGTAGTTGAATTGGAGTTGAACTGGAAAGTGTTAAATTCAGATGGTGAAGGCCAGCAGACCCATCTGACACCATATCCTCCAACAATTCCACTGGTAAAGTTATTCGCAGTTCAAATATCACGATTTTGCGTTTTATGAGATGTCTCTCCAAAAAAAAAACACAATTCAAACATGACGTATAAAGAACATTGTAGATTCGCCACCTTGTGACGAAATTCTTCAACGAGCTCTTATCTTTAATACCTACTGAACAGTCACCATTGACTTTATTTTCTACATTACCATTGGAGCTTCATATTCAAGCCATTATTGTTGACAGTTCTCGGGGAAAGCTTCCTGCAGCTGTTGCGAGAAACAAACGCTCTTTCTTGTTACAGCTTTTCGACTGTTTGTTTTCCCTGAGGTATTTGTACCTTTGTTCGTAGATAGTGATTAGAGAATCTTAGAGAATAAAGCTGCAGTCCGTACGAAATTCCACTGTAATAGAAGTCCAACGCAGAACGGAGAAAATGAGGTATTTATCGTAAAAGTGACTTTCTTTATTCCCGCGTCTCTCCGTTTTAATATTTCGTTCTCATCTTTATTGTGCGTGAGATCATTATTCACCTGGATAATTCTCACGCTTTTTTTTTCTGGCACATTGCCAATCGTTACACTGCCGTGAGAATGGCAGAAGCAACAGCAAAATGGATAGAGGGAGAAACAGGCGGGAACCAGAAAACATTGCATTAACTGTCATGCAGAAACCGCCATCTTTTCCACTGACGTTTCTCTTTGAAAGTGGGCTTCGCATTATTAATTATTTCATATCTTTTCTGACACGTCAAGTGTTTTCTAGCTTGCTCATACGTTCCAACTTTCAGGTAATAATCTTCCAATATCGTGATTCGTTGCAACCTTCGAAAGAAAGGCGTTCTTGGAAAGATGTGCGTGAAACGAAAGCTAATACGTGGCTTCTGTGACACAGATATAGACCCTTGTATACGATGAATTGATTGATTAATATTAATTTCCCTCTCACCAATTGTTTCTTTCATTTCATATATTTGATTCGTACATATGTAATTTTGTTTACTGTTATATATATAGCAGAAATTACATACGATATCGTTATGTGAAGTAAAAGGTTATATTTTGAGATGTATTATAATAAAATGGCGTCGATTTCCTTCTACTGCATGGACTCTAGATATGATTGTAACAGATGTCAATGAATTCTAATAAATATTTTTGTTTCCTTTTCAATTTTTGAATTTTTTATACACATGTTTCACCCTTTTTGTAGTTTTACTACTTTTATTAAATATTGATATTAATTAAATTTAGCACTTTCTATTTCGTAGCTATGTTTATTTTAATTACCACAAAATCGTTAAATCTTAAAATAGAATAAACCTACTAAACGTAGAACACTAATTCGGTGGAAGTCGGCGCTTTTGATATGGAGACGAAGTCTAGCATTTTACTTATCTGTATATTTTAAATTTTATTACTATTTTAACGATTTTTGTGAAATATTTTTTTTTATAGTAGTAGATCACAAATGACGGCGATGAATGGGAAGAGACCATCCTCGATCCCATCGCGACATCAGTCTGAAACTGTAGCTCAACATTTTGATTTAATCAAATATATCTATGATTGTAAGTATAATATTGTTTTGCTACTTGGAATTAAATTTTTTCAGTGATTAAATTTTTCGTATTTATTTTTACAGCATGGAACACAGTATCAAGGGAATTAGATATGTGCCACAATCAGCCACATAGTAATTCTTCTAATTATAGAAATGGTGTATCTGTTACGTATTATCAGGAGCGAGAACCAAACCCACAACTTAAGGGTAAATATAATCATTGTTATGTACCACTTTTTTTGATATACCTTAGTCTGTACAAATTTCTACTTTTGCTTTTACCATAGATTTTGAGCCGTTTAACCTTGAAGCCTGGTGGGGACAGCGTGTTGTTCAAAGTATTACTAGGAATACGAATTCCTAGTGCCAGGCTCAACACATTGATTATAACCGAACATTCTCAAATAGACATAAGAAACAGAAAGGATAAATTCAGAGCTGCCGGAGAAAATTTTTTTCCATTTCTAGAAACAATTTGTTGTTTACTCAAAAATCAGTGACAAGAGGAGAATAGAATAGGTATAAATAAGTATCTAGCAATCAATTTTGAATCTTTTTGATAACAAAGATAGGATATTAGCAAATAATCAAAGATAAAATGACATTCCTCTAATCTTTTATCGTATTTTAACATAATATCGCCTTTTCCCAGACCTTTTTACTCATCGTGTTTTTAAACGTATTTTACATAAAAGATTGGAATTAAGCCTGTTTCTGATATTGTCGTTCTAAGATTTGAGATTCAGCGCGATAAATAATTAAGAAATATAGTACATGCTGAAAATATTTATTTTATTTGCCAAAAAAAGCAAACGTAATTATAAGAAATAGTTTATGATAAATCAAATTTTCATTGTTACTTAATGAGAAACATAGAATAATTAATAATCTTTTTATCTCTTTGTAATTAAATCTTGAATATGGAATGCTGAATTGCGATGATAAATGAATTATGTATAAATTCTATATATTTCAATGGAAAGGATTATATGAGGAAAGAAGCTGAGGGTCTACCATTTAAGATTTATGCATATATGTATTTTTCCACGAATTGCATTTCACATTTTTAATAAATTTTTCCATTTAAACATGTTTAACGAAATCGCACTTCAATGTAAAGAAAAGAAAGGATAAGTATGTTGTAGAGTGCACATCTATCTTTGACGAAATGAACAAATATTCAATTTTTACTCCTCATAGTATAATAATTATTACCATTTTAAATACAACTAAATATATACAATTATGTACATTTATTATGTATGTATGTATGTATTGTACATCTGTGCGTGTATAGTTACTCTATAAAATTCGACACATAACCTTTTTAACGATAAGTAACAATAACGATTAACATTTTTCTAAACTCGTGGACATCTTTACCAACTGCTCCTAGTGTTATTTTTTTATGTACAATTGAATAGTAAAAGTATTATTGTAATTGTAACGGCAAAACCTAGTTCGATACCGTTACGTGTTACAAATATCGTTGTAATGTTAGGAATTCGTGCACCACAAACAAACGATAGAAATCGCTATGCACAGTGTTACTGAGTCAATACCTTGATATAATTTAACATCTCGTCGTCAGCAAGCAAATGCGAGTTCTTGCCGATCATCGTTTCAGCTTGATTTAATGCGTTAGATTTTAAAGCCTTGACGGTTCGTTCCAAATTACAGAGACTTCTCTCTATCGCACGTTTCTCACTATTGAGCATCTATATTTGATCGAAGAATCAAAGTTCACATTTTGTACCAGTTGTTCTAAAAAACTTGATGTACGTTTTTCAATTGTATTGTACGAAATATAGCATAAGTATATAGACAATTCAATTAGTGTTATGGTTCTCGCGGGAAATTTTTGTTCACAACGGTAAATCATTAGGCTTCTGGGTGTGAAGTTTGTTCACAATGAAGTTAGCTACGATATAAACGAGAATATGAAAATAATACACCCGGAAGTCTGAATTAATACGAAATATCAATTTTTTCTCTCTTTCAACGACGGATTTAAAAATTTTCTTTTACACATCGTGTAAGACATTATTTGTCGCCATTTTCATCTTGGTAAATAGTCAAATCTTTAAACATACAGTACGAAGTAAAAATGTAGAAATTCCTTCACTCACCGTTACTCCAACGTTCAAACGGGAAAACGAATTTATTCCGGTCAATGCTGTTTGCGTGAAGTTGTTGGAAGTTTTCATTTTCATCGTCTGCGTGCTGCACGGTACTCCTGTCTGTTTGACATTCACGACTGCGTATATATTTTTAAATAATATCAACATTCTGTCGGACGATGTCACTTCGTAGTCGTCCACGTTATCGACGAACTCCATTCTAACCGCTGTTTGATCGTCGTTATTTAACAAAACAGGATATTTAATTTTTATTTCCCGATCGACCGAAAATTTAAATACGTACTCTTCGTACGTTACACCGTTGAAGTGCGACTCGATACATAACACTCTACCGCACTTATCGATTGTCGAACTCTCGATATCGATCTCTCTACTTCGATTATTGTTCTTTTGCGCGCCAGTTACCGGACATGTTTCTTTTTCGTCGCGTACGTGTTTCTTCGTGTGGCAGTCGTTATTTCTACGAATTAACGGGTTTATCGAATCTTCCTCCGGTGGTGTGATATTTTTATTAAAACTCGTCTCGTTGTTCAAATCGGTATTGAAATTCGCAGAATTTCTTTCAATTTCGCCAGATACACGTTCGTTCGTGCGTTCGATTTCCCTCTTCGGAATTTCGTCGTGCGTTTGTCGAATCGTCTGAAACTTTTTCAACATATTTTCGTGAAAGTTACAACAAATGTCGCATAAGAATGTGTTGAAAATTGAAGTGAGTGCGATTAACAATAGTGGTAAGATGAAGAAGTGATTGCAAGTTACACTCGTTCGAGCAATTTACGAGTGTGTGAGTGACGTGGGACTAGCACCACGAGACACCGTGAAATTTTTTCGAGAGGAGGTATTCACGGAAGGGAAAAAGAGGTAAATAAAATTCGTACACCTTCGTAAATTTCATCGAGCACGTTCGCGATATCAATTTCGGTAAGAGTGTTACGTTATTACCTTTTTCTCGACGGGCTCGTCTATTTACGATTATGCGCGTTCACATCGGGCGAAATTTATGGTTAAAAGGGATTTCCACGTGGAAAGGAAACGGAGAAAAAGACTGGGCATAAGTTCTCGATAGCGTAATTTTACTGCTCGTATTATCGGCACTAATATCGCCATGAATGCACATATCGCTTTTTCACTACGTTCACAAAATGTCGCATTTGAAAATGTGCATTTTATTGTTGGATTTTTATTTTGCACGTTCCCCATTTTTATCGACATTTACAAATTTTTATTTTATATTTATCTTACATTTCTTACTTATTATGAAAACACTATTTATTATTAAATCCGAATTTGTATAGTATATTCATTTGAATACTGAATATACCGGGTGTTTCATTTAACTTCATAACCTGAAATATTTATTTAATTAAAATTTCATAAAAATGTTTCCTACAAAAATTGCATAATATTGTAGTATATCGATGAATTCGTCTTTGAAGTGGCTATCGTGTACGGAATAAATAAAATTTAGCGTTTCGTTTAAAAAAAAAATGTTGATATAACCTTTCTCAATAGAATAAAATAATTTTCTTACGAAATTTTAATAATGATAATTCGATTCCATTAAAAAAAAAAAACAAAGTTGATTTTCTTATCTCATTAACTCTTCCCAATAGAATATAAAATAATTTTTTTACGAAATTTCAATAATGGCAGAAATATTTCAATTTCATTACAAAAAAAAAGAAACAAAGTTGATTTGCTTATCTCATTAACTCTTCCCAATACAATATAAAATAATCTTATGAAATTTTATTAATGTTAATTCATTTTCATTAAAAAAAAAAAACAAAGTTGATTTTCTTATCTTATTAACTCTTCCCAGTAGAATAAAATAATTTTCTTGTAAAATTTTAGTAATGGCGGAGATATTTCAATTCCATTAAAAAAAAGAAATTGACTTTCTTATCTCATTAACCCTTTCCAATAGAATAAAATAATTTTTCCCGAGATTTCAATAACAGCAAAGGTATTTCTGCTGACAAAGTTAGACGAAACACGCTGTATATAATTTGTCTCCGCATATTCTCCATCCTTTGACAGCAGACCTAATTAAGCATTCCACCGCGGTAGATCGTCTTGAATATTTCAAGCCGGCCATGCGTCCCGCGTTACTGTAAAACCAATTTCTCAATTTACAACGTTCCATGCTGCGAATTAAAGGCCAGCGAAAAGCTGGGAAATGTTGAAAACGAAAATAACGGAAGTTTGGAAGTGTAGAACTTGTTTCCAGGAGAAAAGAATGCACGTAACAATATTGGCTCGATAAAATTTCGACCAAGTCGTACGTATGTTATTGCATAACGCGTCCTTTATGCAAGTCTAAATTGACTTTCGCGAAACACTGAAACTGTTTTGTCCCTCCGTGTAGCGCGCCACTTATCGATTGAAGTATTTCGCATCTACATAGTCGCACCGAAGCAAATACGTGAAATCTAGTTTTTCCTCTTTTATTTGTACGGAAGCGAAAGAAGAAAATATTCCACGACGAAAATAGGCAAACTGTGGGGAAAAAGATTGTTTAGCTATTTTTGTGCTCGTGCAGACAAAACGTGGCGGTATTGAAAGTACAAATGAATATGCACTGCTTTCTTCTGCAAAATTAAGTCGATATAAAATCTGCGCATGCGCGCAAGCGACCCGGGCTGATCGGCAATTGTTACCGATCCTGAGTTGTTATTCTAGACATGGAACCTCCGCCACGTGTGTGGTTCGATTCTCAGTGCTCTTAATATTGCAATCCATGCTTATTCTAGTATATACAGGGTGTCCCGTAACTCCTCGAACACCCGGAAATGGGGGGTTGCTGGGGTGACTCTGAACAACTTTTTCCTTTTCCAAAATACAGTTTGAAGCTTCGTTTTCGAGTTATTAACGAAAAACACTGGCCAATTACAGCGCGCGTAGAGCCCGCGCTCAGGGGCGGAGAACAGAGGCTATTTTCAGACCTTCGCTATTTTCTTCACGATTCCGACTAACTGCAGTTTTTTCAAAAATTTATGCAAATGTCGGAATGACGGCAAAAACCCATTTCTCTAAGCCTTATAAAAATAGCGGTGCAAAGT
>NW_017100724.1:142934-184653 GCF_001263275.1 Habropoda laboriosa | reverse complement strand
AGCGCTCCCGTGTCTGGGCGCGGGCTCTACGCGCGCTCTGATTGGCCAGCGTTTTTCGTTAATAATTCAAAAACGAAGCTTCAAACAACATTTTGGTAAAGGAAAAAGTTGTTCAGAGTCACCCCAGCAACCCCCCAATACAGGGTGTTCGAGGAGTTACGGGACACCCTGTATAGTTTGATAATGTAGCGTGTAGTTCAATAAAACCCCAGCAAAATTTAATCATATTTGTTCATATTTCAGCTATGAGAAATTCTATTTCGAGCAATTTTTCAATTAAACGAATCAGGAAGAATTTAACCGATTGCCTTTGATTCATTTTTGTCAAATTTGATTTATTTCTGCCCAATTTTATTATCGACACTGCCAATCTTATCAAATTTCAGATTTATCGTCAGCGAAAGCGGCATATTTTCGAAATTGATTATCTTCGGCAAATCTTCACAGAGAAGAAATTTTCATCAATTTTTGTACGAAAGAATAGTTCTCGTCCATGTTTGTCTGATTAGTAGAGTTAAAAAGAAGTCTTTCTTTTTTAAATTTTACATTTTAACATACTTCTGCGGCCCGTCGTTTTAATTGCAATTATAGCAAAGGCCGCTAGTAGCGACGTAAGAATGGAGTTTCCATTGACAGAAGGATCAAAGATACCTACCTTCCTTTTAAGATTCTTCACGACCTCCCTCAAAACGGAATTCTGCTTCCTTAATAAAACCAGTTGCGGTTCATCCTTTCTGTCTTTTACGGTCCAAGCGAGATACCTGAGATTCCTCATGCTTTCTTCGAAGAAGTTTCCCCGTTCGGTCATGTTCTTCAAAGCTGTTCCGGAACGGATACATTCAACTCACACAGCAGAGGAATCTGAAAGTGGCGGATAATACTTACCTTCCGCCGCAAGTTGACAGACAGAGCCGACATCCACGTCGAAACGTTTTAAAGTTTCAAGTAGGTTTGCCAGCTCGAAAGTTCGGTTTTCTTGCTCCCGTTCGCAGCCTTGATACGTTCTTACACGTCCCTCTAATCGGGTCACCTATTAAAAGAAAACTTCGATCCCTCACGTGAAACATTCGCCCAACTATGTATCCCGAAGAGACGAGAATGAATGTTAACGTTTCAATTATTTTCACGTTGTAGCGACGAATTTTTTAAACGTTTCTTCTCACGTAACGACGACGATTTATCGCGGAAGAAAATTGCCGAGTACAGATAAAATAATTGTTACAACCGGCAGATTTGAAAATGCTTTAATCTGCAGTTACCAGGGAAATGATCGATACTGGCGTCCTTCGTTTTTCATTTCGTAATTCTTCCCGGTTCCGTTCCAATCTTCCTTTGAAATATTGCAACGATTCGGAAATGCCTGTAATTGCCGGTACATTGCGCGTTTCACGGACTTTTCTCGCCCCGAAATTACCAGTCGAGATGAAATTTTTCCTGACCGAACCGTGTCGCGTGAAAATTCGGGTAATGCGATTGCTATTTAAACACGTGCCGTTAACTATGTCACGGTGGTAGACTCTGGACAATTAGAATTGCATCTGACTCAAATTTTTGAAGTCAGTATTTTTACTTTTGCGACCAGTGGGATGCGTGCATTCCAGTTGAGTGCTTGAAAAAGTATTGATTTATATTCGGTATCCATTAAGAGGAATAAAAAATTACGAAATGGAAGAGATATTGAA
This sequence comes from Habropoda laboriosa, assembly GCF_001263275.1. Taxonomy (NCBI): domain Eukaryota; kingdom Metazoa; phylum Arthropoda; class Insecta; order Hymenoptera; family Apidae; genus Habropoda; species Habropoda laboriosa. The sequence continues at coordinate 182,971 of NW_017100724.1, read as the reverse complement.
GGAAAGAAATTCAGAAATTTAAAAAAGAAAAGAAATTAAGAAATTAAAGAAAGAAGAGAAATTGAAGAAAAGAAATTAAGAAATTGAAAAAAGGAGAGAAATTGAAGGAAAGAAATTGAGAAATTGAAGGAAAGAAATTAAGAAATTAAGAAAAGAAGAGAAATTGTAGAAAAGAAATTAAGGAATCTAAAAAAGGAAGAGAAATTAAGAAATTAGACAAAAATTATTCAGTCGCGAAAGGGTTAAAACAAGAGAGTCCTTTGTCACATTTACTAATATTGGATAAAATTCTATTCGCATACTAATCGTTGTTTCGCGATTTTCAGACGTGGCGACTTTCGCAAACGAATCATTTAACACTTTAACGGTCCTCATCGGGAACACCCTTTCGTTTCCTCGATTTAGGGTTTGTATCTGCTGGGAATGGTAACACGTTGCTACTGTTTCGTTTTCGGTGGTCGAGGTGGATCCAGGCCCGTTAATACGAGCGATCGTAAAACTTCCGTGTTAACTTCGTTTTACGCCAGCCCACCGTTGTCTAGAAAATTGCTATGTCCATGGACCGATATCCCGGGAGGAGCAAAAGAAAAAAAAGAAAGTCAACGTTGGAAGAGTTTAGGATAGAACGAAACGTACGGAGATTAATTAAATACCTTTGATATTAATTGCAGGAAAATTTACGATTCTAGGTATTGAATTTTTGGCTGGAAAAAGTTGATAATTCTACGCAAAGTGTAATTAAATTGGACATGATGAAGTAACGGTTAGTATTACCGAGTTGAAACTAAAATATACGGAGAGTAACGAAATACAAAGATTCGTAATATTTATTAAAATAAAAATATTAAGTGATATTAAGTAAATTCGTAATATTTGTTAAAATAAAAATAAAAATATTACAAATATAAATAATACGAACGTTATACCTACTACGAATATTCGATGCTATTCGTGCCCGAATATTTTTCGGAGCAACTGTACGTGATGTTTAGTTATGGAAATCCGAACGAAAACGACAGTTTCCTATTTCTATCTGTTCTGGCAGCAGACATTCAAATTTCGTCGAGATACGAAGAGATTGTTACGACGTCGGAACGTGAAATAGAGTAGAATGGTAACTCACATTGTGTGGATTTAACTCGAAAAGTTCAATTCACCTTTGATGCACACTCTACAAAGGCTAATGACGCGGTAGTAAAAATTTTACGAGTCGAGGAAGAATTCTAAACTAAGAAACTCCGCGAGAATCGGGTGTGCAGGAGAAGGTGGGACGGAATGGGGTGGGCAGGAGGAGGTAGCATGGAATGGTGTGGGCAGGAGGAGGTGGCACGGAATGGCGTGGGCAGGAGGAGGTGGGGCGGAATGGGGTGGGCAGGAGGAGGTGGGACGGAATGGCGTGGGCAGGAGGAGGTGGGGCGGAATGGGGTGGGCAGGAGGAGGTAGCATGGAATGGTGTGGGCAGGAGGGGATGGCACGGAATGATGTGGGCAGGAGGAGGTGGAACGGAATGGTGTGGGCAGGAGGAGGTGGCACGGAATGGCGTGGGCAGGAGGAGGTAGCATGGAATGGTGTAGGCAGGAGGGGATGGCACGGAATGATGTGGGCAGGAGGGAGTGGGACGGAATGGGGTGGGCAGGAGGAGGCGGATGAGTGGAAAAGGAGGAGGGGCCGACGAATGGGACGAGGAGGAGTGGCCGAGGAAGGGGAAGAGGAGGATCTCTCTCATTTTTCATTTCTTATTCGATAAATTATTCAACGATTACTCAAAAATCTATTCGAACCTTCCTACTTAATACAGAAGCCACACCGTGGAAACCGTTGATTAATATAGATGATTGAACGTAATTTCCTCTCTTTACTTCCCCTCTCTCTCTGTGTCAAAGATAAGGAAGTACGTACCGCCACAAAGTTATTGCATCTGACGTGCCCCCTGCAGAAATTGCGAATGACGTTTGTCTGACATACTCTCGACGGCAATGAAAATGCGCCGTGAAATTTCCCGAAATTCGTGCCAGCAAAATTCTCTCCTCTCCGCAAGGGAGATTTTGTTTAAGGGCTCACAAACAGCCTGGCGCGATAAACTATGTAGAGAAGTAGCTGATGAACATCGAAACTCCTTACTGCGACGTTCAATGTTGCAATAAATATTCAAATATTTGGCATTCAAGTGCGTTCGAAAAACGGAGAAAATTTGCAGAATCGAAAATTCCAAAATTACCTTTGCATCGCGTAGAAAATAATTTCTCGTCGTAATTAAAAATAAATTGATTATGCGTATACTAATGATATCAAACAGCTGAATTATAGATGCAATTTTACTTAACGCCAGAGTGAAATTAATAGCAACGAAGGGGAAATTAGGATAGAAAGCCCGATTTCGTGGTGTGTGTGTGTGTGTATATACGAGTCGCTTGAAATTCGAGGTCTGCTCGGACATTGCATATTCAAGAGGCCAACGAGAAAAGGTGACGACTTCGATTTCGCGTATCAAAAAGGCGACGTTTCAAAGGGCAGACTTTTTACGATGCACCGCCTGTAAAAAGGCTGGCTACAACGGCCGGAGTGAATGCATATCAATTAAAAAAGTGCTTTGATGTTGGTTTACGGTGCATGTAGCATCGCTATTGCATCCGGAACTTTCCAAACTACTGTCCGAGCTAGCAAGGAAAATTCGAATATCCCCTGTAGCTTTAGGTTTTTTTTTTGTTTCGTTTTTTTCAGAGGGAACTCGTTGGGGGACATTATAAAAAACAAAGTAACTTTCGTTGCGTAAATTGTGCATCGAAGGAGATGGTTTTTTATCTTCTTTCGTTGCAAGTAGCAATGTTGCGAAATAATGATAATGCTAACGACTTTGTCCGTTGAACTCGTTAAAGTTTTAATTTTTCCTTTCAGATCTATCCTACTTTCGTTGCGTTTGCACCAATTCAGGCGAAAGTTTTAACAAGTCCCCCCCCCCCCCTTTTTTTTTCTTAAATACCTTTTCACGGGCTTCGTTGTACAGTTCGACTATTTCGTGAAATTGTCTTCCCGCAGTTTCTCGGGTCGTCTTCAAAATATCCTCGCATTCTTGTTTCACCAGCGTTATCGCGTTGTCGAATTCGATCTTACTTCTGAAAGCAAATCGATCGATCTGTACAAATCATCTTAATTAGAGAGGAAACAACGAGAGAGCAATTCAGGTTTCCGATCAATCGATGCTGATTGTAAATTTGTTACCATTCTGCGTTAACTGTTGGTGTAACGACCTATAGTGATCTATCGTTTGTAAATTTGTGGTATAATTTCGACGTAATCATCTCTATTGCGTAAACAATTTTAATAAAAACGAGAGCATAGAATGGGGGAAAAAGAATGAAACTAGGAGGGATTGATTTTTCGAAATATTCTTAGAGTTATTCGATCCGCTCTTCAATTTCCTTATTTTCCCTGTGATTGAAATACCCATCTCCTTTTCCCTCGTGTAATACAATTTTTCAAATGATATTTCCGAGCTGAACATCGTGATTGAATTTAATGCACAGGAAGTTTCATACATAGTATGATCGATTTAACTTGTGTACAATCATTTTTGTTGTATTTACCTTTCGTTCGTTTCCACGCGGAATCATACGTCTCAGTAACAGCAAGCTGAAATGATTTTCGCGTGTTTTCCTTGTTTTCGTAGAGTTTAATCGCGTTTCGTAGAACGTCCAGCGGAATTTTTTTAAAATTTCGCCTTCATCAGATTTGGCGTTTTATCCCGTTGACTGTTGCGCGAAAAAACACCGGTAAGAACAATGGGAGCTTTTACACCGTAACGACACTCTGTGTGTTCCCATTCACGTTAAACAAGCACGAATAACATTCGCGTAAATGTATAAAACGCTGCCGGCTTTGAGTTGAAAATTTGGTTGATGAAAATCGCATTTTCGTGCTGGAAAATAATACTTCAAAGGACGCCGCCGTGCGTCACGACGCGACATTTTCAAATACTTTAACGTCGACGAGGACCTACGCGGTATCAAGCCCCGCCCCGAAAACTCTTCTGAAACTTTCTAATTTCTATTCCGGCAACATGTCTACCACATTTTCCCGCGGCTTTCCCGATGAGGGATGAAAGTGCATTATAAAGTTGGAAACGACGGCGATACTCGAGAAATGCTAAGGGTACAGGGATAATTTCGAGACGGAAATTCAGTCATAAAGAACTTCAGCTTTTTCGCGGGGGAATCAATCTTCTGAAAGTTTTCGACATCGATCTTCCGGCGACCCTCGAGCATCGACGCGGTTCCACAGCTGGAAAGAGCGAATTTCGTGTTCGTTAATGTTTCATTTTCATACTTCGGTGCTGTTAGATCGTAAAATTACGTCTTGCTCTTGAGTCGCCAGAAACTTTTCACTTTTTTGTTTTTGTTTGCTAGAATTTGCAAGTTTGTCCCTCAAGCGTGGATGATTGCACGTTTCATCCGCGCGATTTTATTGTTCTACCGTGTATATCGTCTTTAGTTTGCCATATGCGACGTAGAAATCTATAATTTTCCACTTTTCAATTCTTTTTAGTACCACAAAATATTCGACCAATAGGAATTTAGTTAACCCCACTGCGTTCTTACGGTGTCTGGGTCAAGAAAGACTTTAGGTGTAACAATTTTTCTTACCAGCGCGCAATATGAACACAGACAATGGACTTTTAATACAACGTTAAGGGAACATAAACTTAACGGTAAAAGTTGTTAAAAGAATAAGAAGACGATGGGTCCAAAATGACCCGAAGACCGCATTAGGATTATGTTTATTCAGTACACACCTGAGACATTTTCGTATTCAACACTTATACTTTGCAAAGATATACCTAGTCGAACAATTGCAAAACGTCTTCACTCAATTAAACTCAGCGAAGTCGGTGTCGTTTAACCCTTTGACACGCTACTATAACTACGAATTAGAGCGAATAAAATTCATATTTTACACGTACCTTTGTGTGATTATTTCTAAAGCACGGTGTACATAACCCTACGTCGCACTTCTGATAATAATATCTCCACCCTTTCTAACTTTCCTCCCAAAAGTCTCTCTCGAGTTAAACCGTTCGTTATTTAACGCACTGGCCGAGTCTCACTCAGGGATAAACTGTCGAAGGGTTAATCGTGGCGAAAATTAACCGTGAACGCTACGGCGCACAAACAGGTACCGTCATTAGTTCCAAATCCTGTTGCTAATGTTCAAGATTCTCCTGGGAAGTCTGCATACAAAATAGTTCACGCCGTTTATCGTTTATCAACAGAACAACGCAGTCATGTCTATATAATTGGATTATTCGTTTCCAATTCTCTTTGACGAAGCTAATATGGTTCGTCAGATGTCGCCTTTAATAGCGTCACAGTATGTTCGTTCGTGCGTAGTTTCACTGTGAAGGTTGTTTGATTGCAGTTCGTAACGCGTGTAGATTACTCGTTACAATTATTATACGCATCAAATCATGGTGCACTGTGTATCATGCTTCCAGGCTATTTCGCTACGCAAGTAGAGATTGTTTATCGTAGGACCTGTCTGTGAGCTCGTACAATTATCACAGTTTACGACTGTTATTAGAGGAAACAGCGGAAAGGGGCACGATTAAGAAAGAACAATAAACTGTCGCGAATTCGAAGTATACGAGATTTTCATAGGTAAACGGTATCTTCGATTGTAGAATCTAATTGCTCGATTGCTTGCAATTGGAAGGTCATGACAACAAGGTATCGAAATTCCTGGGATGCTGTAATTTCAGTTATAGCACCACGGAGAGGTTATCAACTCCGCTGCCATTGGATACTAGACTACTGCTATTACAGAAGAACTTTCGCGGTGTCTCCAATTACACATTGATCATTGGGGATTGCGCCGGTTTAACACGCAGAATTTCACGTTTGATCGTTTAATTAGAAATTGTTTCGTCGTAGAAATCTTTCGTGTAACGTCAATATTTTAATTATGGAACCAACCATGCTTCGTGAAGCATTTAAATACCCTCACAGAGAGATTTTCTAATAAATATACAAATATATTTTATTTTCTGTATAATTTTATTTTCTACTATTTCTAAGTAACGTCAATATTTCAATTAGAGGAGCATTTAGTCGTGAAGAATTTAAATAACTTCACAGAGAGATTTTCTAGTAAACATATAAATATATTTTATTTTCGAAGAATTATTATTTATTTTCTGTAGAATTTTATTTTCTACTATTTCTAAGTAACGTCAATATTTCAATTAGAGGAGCATTTAGTCGTGAAGAATTTAAATAACTTCACAGAGAGATTTTCTAGTAAACATATAAATATATTTTATTTTCGAAGAATTAATTTTTATTTTCTGTAGAATTTTATTTTCTAATATTTCTAAATAGATACGATTCTGATGCTTCGCGTTAAGGCAACATCTTGAGAGGAGATCTTAAAGTTTCGTTCGTTCCCTATTTCAATCTCTTAGCTGCACGTCGTAGGTGCGATGTTTCCAACTTAATCGACGCCCAGACCATTTGTTGATACACCTTACAAGTTTGCAGCTTCCTGTCAACCAAACAAACGTACCACAGGCCTTCCAACGTTGTCACAAACATGACCTACCTTCCGGGCAGCGCATGATGCAAATTTCAGGCGCGCTTCTGACCGAACAGGAGATCGGTGCTGCGAGAATAATTCTACCGTGAAACCGGTCCTTGATTTACCGCGATTGAACAAACTGTTTGCCACAATGAAATCAATATCAAAGCAATTTTCACTTTTTGGTCCGGTTCGAATTCATTAGCCTCCGGAATAAATTTCGACAGTGCGGTGTACAATGGGAAAAATTTCATCTGCCACGCAAATTCGATACTCGCGATTTCCAACGGTGAAAAGGATTCGCGGAAATATCTCGGAGAACGAAAATACATTTTTTCTTGTATTATCAATACAACGAAACGTCTAATTTGAGTCGATGGCCCAGCAAATTTTTCGTCGATTAAAATTCGCAACGATCACGAAATTACGAGCTGGAGCAAAATATTACCGCCAAAATTTCATTGACGTCAAAGAGTGTTATACTGCTCACGGGATTTGTTTCGTAATGAACGTTTAAAGCTACAGTAAAAAATACACACTCTGGTGTGGCCAATAAAACGTTTCAAGCTTTAATATTTATACTTCGTAAAACCAATTTTTATTCTGGAAAGGTGCATCGACGTAAAAATGTCGAAAAAATGGGAATTCGGAGCGGTTTCACGATACTTTCTCGAAAACGCGAAAAATTGTTAAAGGAAGTACAAAAATGGAAATACGAAATTTCTCGCAAAAAAAGTAGATAATTTCTCTTCGGAAAGGGAGAAATACGTATCACTTCCAGCTACACGAATTTCAACAGGAAAGGTGGGCGTTGCAAGGTGTTCCCGATCAAGTGAGAAACAGCACGAAATTCTTTATGCTGCGGTGTGCACACCAAATTTGCACGTTCCTAAACGTTCGCGATCCTCCATGGTTATTTATCAAACGGCAATACAATCAGAAAGAGCGTGCCAGAGTCAATATTGTCCGCTTGAAAATAAACTCTTTCCACTCGCCGCCTAACTTTCGCGACGATAAATCTTTCGGGCACGGTGGAATGATTTGCTCGTAAACTGGTGTAAAAGTTCGGTGGTGGAAATCTTAAATGGAAATGAGATTTGCCTCGATGATTTTATCGTGCTTTCACGACGGCGCATCCCGTTCCGTGATTATGATCGAAAAAGAATTCTCCTCGAGCTCGCCGAGACCAGAATAAACGTTCCGTAAGACCTTCAATTACTTCGAATAGAACCGATCGGGTTTCCAATTTAGCGCAGTTCGATCCTTTTTCGTGGAGGATATTGTTGCTCAATTACCCTCCCGCCCTTGCTCGTTTATATCCCAGAAGCGACGAGATATCGCCCCGGCTCTGTTTGTCCCGTGAAAGAAGCAATTTAGAAGAGTTTATTCATAATTTCTGTATCAACAGTGGGCGACGACAACGTTCATCAGGACGATTGTAGTTCTGACGAACGGGTAAACAATCGTCCGTGTGCACGTATTTCGTGTTTCCGCGCGACTGTGATTATTCGTATAATCTCGTAAATATCGGGCTGAATAGTCAGAAACAGAAAGAATCGCGGATCGAACCGGGTCATACGATGAACTATTCATTGCCGTTCTTTATTTCACGTTGCTTCGATGATTCCGACAGCTATTTTGAATTTTCGCCCTTTTATCGAGGCAAATTTCGTTTCGTTTCTGTTGTTCGAATTTGGAGGGAGTATTCTCGTGATTCGAGCGTGGGCAACGATGTGACGATTTAGCCAAAAATAATGTTCTTCCAGGTATTTAGGTTCGTGCTGGTTGTATTTTCTGATGTTTCGTGCCAAGTTTTTGTAGCGGAATTATTATGAAAATTTGAACAAATTTAAACGTGTGTGTGGTCGATAAGATTTGAATAACAAACAATGTTTGAAATCAGGAGTACTTTGTTATCGTGGATGTGAATTTAAAAATGTTCACGTGGCCTCGTTAGTTTTCTGGTTTCGTTTCCTATTAACGCGAATTTTTTCCTGCAAAGTATGTGTTCCTGCACTGATGTTAAATTTTCCTCGATTTGTTCATCACATGTCGTTAACGGATAACACTCGATAAAATATGTTGCATCAATTGGGCTCTTCTGTTAATCGCAGTTTATTCGCAATTGCAAATGTATTAAGATCACTCCGCAACGTGTTCGACATACGTTCAAACGCTTTCAATTCCCTCTCGCTTTAATGTATTACACACGTTTCCAATTTATCCAACGAAAAATAATAAAAATCAATTTTTGTCAATGAACTCGCACAGCTTCATATTGATATTGTAAAAAAGGATAAAAACATTAATTCCTGCCGCTTGATAATTGCACGAGTTTGAACGAATAATCACAGAAAAAGTAATATTTGTTTTAGCAAAAATCAAATCGTTATTTCGAGAGTTAAAAACGAACAGATTAAATTATTTCAACAATACGAAGTTTCTCCTCATATTTTTAATCATTTAGCTAAATAATAGTGTCTCGTTTGTTTTTTCTTGTTTACCGAATAAATTTTTAATTAGAGATTCAATACATGCGCGGTGTAAATTCTCAGCGATCGTTTCGTTAATCGAACGAATAATGAATTCTACATATGCGAGGTTCTCGTGCATAGAGAACTATCGATTCAATTGTCACGGCTTTTAGTAGAAAAACCGGATGATTTACCATTGATGTGTGACGATCCACGAACACGACTGTGTCGTCGTCCTTTGAACTGGGTAAATGTCCGGTTCCTGTGACAGTGGATTTATCGTTACATGAGCTTCGTAACGTGATATTGTACCGATAGTCTCTGCATCGTAAGGGTTCGTCTACCCTGAAAACGAAAAAAACCTCCCGGTTTTTTTTTTGCATATAAAATTGGAACACTTCAAATATAAAACTATGTATTATTTCGGTCAATTTTCACGTAAAAAGTTCATTTTAATTAACGAAAGTAGCATCGAAGTTCGATAGAAAATTGAACACATCGTAGAAAGTAATTCTTCGTTATAATTCCCTTTGGTCGAGTTTGCTTTCGACTTTCGTCACACAGAATTCTTTATCTTTGAAGATTCAGGAAGACTTTGATTTACTTCTTAGGTCTGTGCTTTTGTAAATAATAACCATTATATTACTTCCATTATGTACCTTTCTGAAGTTCATATCTCCATTTACTTAGTCAACTGAAATACAACGTATTTTAATACATCTTTCAAAGAACAATTATTTCAAGTTTGCTCGTTAACGAATTCTTAGGAGATTCTTCAAACAATCTTTCCATTGTAATTCTGTCTTTCGTAGAATACTCCCGCTTTCGCGAAATATCGGTCAGCGACGGTTCGACCTCCTCAAAAATTCTCCTCGCGACGATCGAAATTTCAGAAAATTCATCGAAAGACAAATTATCCGCGTTTCTTCCCTGCCACTTCGGCGTTTTCGCAATTTACGCATACGAAAAAATATTTTTCACCTCCTGGTTCTCTATCGCGTAAACTTCTCCCCGAGCGCGTATCGAAGTGAAACTAAATAAATAAAAGCAAACACGATCACCGCGTTTCCATTATTTTCCCTCGTTTTTTTTTTTTTTTTGTTTTCTGTCTCTGCCCATCATGGGCATTGTCGGCGAGCGAAAATTCGGCAGCCACGGTACTTTATGAAGTAATACCTGTAGCGAACACGTTAACGATCGACTTGTTCAATTTTATTTATCCTCCTCCCTCGCTGAATCAGCTAGCCGCGCTCGAGTATTGATAGGGCTACCTTGATTCCAGTTGCACAAGCCGCGTTTCCCCAAACAGGAAGCAACGTTTAATCGATACCGATGTCGATTATGTACCTGGCTAGATGTCACGTACTTGAAAAATTGCCATATCCGCTGTTAGCTCGCAATACACCAGAAACCGGCGTTCATTTTCACCGTGTGTTCGATTTGGCGACAGACGAAATTTGACGTGAATAATGGAGAACGAATGCAAAGCAGCGCGCGATAATTTATTCATAATTGACGTAAACCGTCCGACGTTACCTGGCTTTCTTATATTCGGAACATCGGTGTCCGTGGAAACGTGAAAATTGAACAATAACACGTTGAAATTGATTTATCTCTGTTTCTGTATACAGTCGGCGAAAAAGGTCTTCAGACACTCGTGTTGTAATTTATTTGGCGTTGTGTAATTTCAACAGAGATGGCAGCAAATAATCTTATTAGGAAACGTAATATTTGCTGTTAGTAATAATTTATGGATTAGGTACACGGATTAACGAGCGAATGTTCACGAAAATCGTAATATCAGTTTCTCCCGCAAATAATGTGGCTTTTCTTGCATTATTCTTGAATTTTCTACTTTGCTAAATTCTTTTAAAAGGCGAAGCAGTATAATATACTATTTTATTCACAAACCTCTAATTTTTAACCCTTTCGCGACGGCGGAAGTAGCCATCAGTACGCCACTAAAGAACGGGTCGTCGTGTCATTAGCGCACACCATGCGCATTAAGAGTGTCTCGCGTTTTTTCAAATTTTAGAGGATTTCGTCGGAACAGCAGAGGACTTGAGAGTGTATGGGACGAAGGGAGTGTTGCTGAGGCCTTGTTTTGTATTTTAAAATAAATCTTCACTTCGAGTTGCTGAGGCGATGCGCTTGGTGGATGCCGGATATAACCGGCGCTAGTCGCGAAAGGGTTAAATGCCAATTTTCATACAAAAAATTAATCAAGTGTATTACAATACGAAAACGCAGCAAGGACGAAGATTAAAAAAAATGGACGAATGAAACCGTAGTAAAATTGATTTAAATGTTACAGAATTTCATTTGAATTGGTAGAATGTGCGCTCTCGTACTTTCAATCGCGCGAATTCCGCAAATTAATCGCAAAATCGATCAAGGGAAGATTTTTCTTCGCCGCTCTTTTTTTCTATTTTTCCATCGTCCCATTGTCCCACTTGCAACGGTGACAAAAATTTATGGCAAAGGGAAAAAATTGCAACACACCGGTGTGCCCTTTGCTCTCGAAATTGTTTTGCGTACGCGTTTCCTCGCGGGCTTACGGCGGTGAATCGAATTAATTTATTGCGACTGAGATGAACGATGGAACAGCACCGTTATCTCTCCTGCTATGCCGGTCTACCTGATAGCGTATTCATACACGTGAACACTGTGTGTTCCTGCATGAACAGTAGCAAACCTCGTTTCCACAGAGCCTGTTATGTCAGCCTGTGTTTCATCTCCCGTTAAAGCAAACGTTCAATCTTATATTCCCTCCACTTATTGGTTTGCGTTCAGAATGGACAGTGATGATTCACGATGCTCCGCTAATTATACCGTGCTTCGTTTTAAAAAACGATTGCCTACACCAGTTTTTCGTTAGCGTACCGTGTTTTTGAAATTTTCCTAAGATAATCTTTTTGTGTCACTTTTACCGTCGCAAATCATTTACGTTTGAATCGCATGCACTGAAACGCGCTGTTTTCGGCACAGCATTCCGTGTGACTCGTGCTCGATTCGCGTCTCTTTGGTGTTGGATGTCGAAAGAGTTGATGAATAAAAGGAAGGAACGTGTATGCGGAAAAGCACGGAATTAAATCTAAGCAGCTTTTATTATCATCAAGCGTGATCATAATAATGCTTGAACATTCTCTACAAGTTTGACTATCCGTTATTAACTTTTGCGCAAGTTTGACTTTTATCGCGAAACTTCTAGGGTCAGGTCAGAAATCAGTGTTAAAATATTTGATCATAAAACACCGGAAATTATACTCTAATGTTACCTCACTATTACCGATATCTGCAACTTGTAATAATTACAATATCGTGAAACTTGGTCGAATTTTAACGAAACGTCGAAATTAATAGAGCCACCTGCAAAGAATCGACGGTTTTACAATTTAACGATTAATTTTCAGATGAAAACCTAGTTACACCGAATTCTTATTATTTTTTTTTACGAAGCCTCGATGTTTAAAAATTGCAAATACACACTCGGCAACACTTTAGGCAATATTACCTGTCGTATGGACGTTATTTTGTATCAGTACCGCATTTTTGTAGATCTTCAGAATTTTAATTTTTATTACCGTGTTTCTACTGTTTACAATATATAGCAAATTACATAAAATGTATTGAAAATATGCCTAAAGGGACCAAGGCGGTAATTACTAACTTATTGTTACTTCTTAGCTGTATTTTTTGTAACTACATAAGGTAAGTTTAACTTTCTACGGGAATATTTAGTGAACAATCGCTAAATAAAAATTATTCAGAGTAAAAACCTTGACGTCGCGATTTTATTTCTACACAAACACGAAAAGCATATCTTTCGTACCGCGGCTGTAGTAATTAGATCACCCACGGTATACTCGAACGGACAGGGCGGAAAATGAGCGCAAGAATAGAGGGTGAATGGTTTGGCGGGAGAAGGAGGTGCAAGGGGGAAGTTTGAGAAATAAAACTGGCGAAGAAAGTGGAAGGTGGCGCGAACAATGGCGGAAGAAGGAGCAGGTTACCGGGTCGTTTTTAAAAGTTCCCGTCGTCGAGGAACGATTCTATAAATCTTCCTCCCACGCCGTCGAATTTCACCGGTTCTCCCTCAGTAGTACTACCTTTGCCTCCTATGCTAATAAAAGGCCCGAGATAAATGAATTTATATCCCGAGATTTTAATAATGACGCGCACCACCGATCGAAAATGATAATCTTGCTTACCGATGGGGTAGGTCGACCCGCGGATTAATTGCCTTCGACTTGGAAAGCCGCAATGTGAATACGAAATTAAAGCGCGATTACGAAAACCATCGGCCGTCAAATTTGTAATTTCATATCGTTACGTGATATTTCAATAGGAATAATATATTCCTTCTTATGATAATGAAATTTCAAGTTCTTATCATGATAATGTGGAAACGGGAGAATTTCTCATTGTCAGGGATGGATTAAAGCGCAGTCGAATCTGAGTGTATCTATAATCGAGGGAAAATCTTAGTTACTTATGAATTATTCAAAAATCTTGAAAAATTATTTTATTTAATTTTTCTGAGTGAAAAAAATGGAGCTTTCGATAGTGAAAAGTTCAGAAGATCAGTTGTAATGTACGATAAAATATCTGAGCGTATCCGGGTTTGATATCCAGAGAAAATCTTCATTTTGTTTAATATTTGGGAGTGAAAAAATGCAGCATTCGATAGTGAAAAGAGTAATAATTCTGTAACGTCGTTAGTAATTGGACTGTTCTTTCCTTTTTCATGTAACCGAAATAGGTTCTTCTGGATCGATTTATTTCTCCAGGAATCTGATCAGTTCTTTTTATCTCGAACCAGATCCAATGACGCTCCTCGAAAATTTACACGACCGGACGTATTAATTCCGTGACGTCGAAGCGATATCGGGTCGCGAATCAAAACGGTGACCCCCTTTTTCGTGTAGAACATCGAGAGCGCGATTTATCGTTCGCAGATACGCTACGACCACCACGTGGCATCGTGTTTTACTGTTTCATCTCTCGAACGTTGTTACATTTTCGTGTTACAACACGACGAATGCTGTTTCTTCCGTTTGACGGATGAACGAGAATAACTTTTGTCCTCGAATCAAACATACAGCCAAACTTTCCTGTACAATTTTACAGTTAGAGACGTTGATTATCCTCTTTGGTAAAAAGAGTATCCGCAGGTAAAGTTCGAACGAGATAGAGAAGAGAAATTTCGATGCTCGTCTGAGCATGTATACGTGCTACATCTGTTTGTCGACTCCGTTACCGACAGCAGAGCTGGATGGATTCGTGTAATTTGTCCCTTGGTCCGACATTACACTCGGAAAAGGCACATGGTGCCGGATAAGGCGGACATTTTCCGTACGACAATGTAACGTGCGCCACGTTTCATCGTGATTACAGTTATCACTCTTAATATCAACGTTCTTCTAAGCTCCAACGCGGTTATTTTTAGCTGTTGCGATAGTTTCGTCCATTAGGATAAGAGAAACCTTAATTCGAGTGTGTTCTTGCTGTTACGATTGGAATGTAAATTTGAAAGTCGAAGTTGAAAGCGTATTGGAAAATTTAGTAGGGTACAGAGGTTGGACATCCAATTTTGCGTGAATAGGGGAAAATACTCGCGTGAAAATATTACTATTCCCTGGAATTTTGGCTGGTATATCAGGGTTTTTTCAAGCGAGAAGTTAGGTTAATTGTAGCGAAACACAAGAGAGAGAGAGAGAGAGCTGTGAAAGGGAATACAAATGCAACAGAGATAGGAGGAGAATGTCTCTCAGAGAACGAAGATGGGTTCTCCAATTTTCTCTTATTACGAAGCATTTGATTTCAAGACACCCGGTACATTAGTCAGCGCTGCTCGTAAAGCTTTTCCATCTTTCTACAAACAGTATAATGTGTCTCTGGCAAACAATTTCTTTCTTATTTACCATTAAAGAGGGGAACTCTTGAAGCAGTCAGGTTTTCAAGCGAATTGCTTTTCCTATCATTTTAAACCTTCACTCCGGTTTCCTGGATTGTTTGGTAAACGCTGTACTAACGAAAATATCTCCTTTATACATCGCCGCCGTTCGACTATATCTTTAACGAGGGCTTCTTTAAGGAGATCAAATTCTTGCTTTATATTCACCAGGAAATCAAATATTTACATTTTTTCTCTCCTTTCGGCTAGATTTCCTTTTCTTTTTTCGATAATAATCAAAGTTTCTCAGTGCTGGCGAACTGAAATTTGTTTAATATTAATACCAGCGTTTAAATACGTACGTGTAGAGTCTGGGTGGAACAGTTGTTCGTTCGCAGACCGTAATCTGATAAGTCGATAAGTTACACGGAGCCGAGAACCGAGAAGAGGTTCGTTCGGTGAAGTTGTAATACGCATTGGGTTATTAATGCTCGTGGTGCTCCAAGGGTCGCGGTATTCAGCATTAGAACACAAATTAGGAGAGTTCCATGGTGAGTATGGTTGAGCATATGCGGGAACAACTACTCCCGCTCGTGACTTTCGAGCGTAAATCCTTGCGTGGAATAAAACGATAATATCCCCGTGGTTAACGTCCTCCGTTAATATTCATGTATGCACCTATGTTGCGCCTTTCTTACTCCCTCGTTAACATCTTTTCGTTCTTCCTTCCCACACTATCTTTAAAACCCAACTCGAACTTCATGCCATCCCATACACGTGACTCTTGTTAATTCGCAATTAACGCGAGAGAAATGTTCGTTGTAAAAGATTCCGTTAAATCCTTTATCTGTATTCTCTCGTCGTTCCAAATAGCCGCGACACTTGCTAGCAACTTGACCCGGTTTTCAAGCGCCGTATGAAAAGCTCCGGCATGTGCGTTAGATCGTGGCCATCGATCGGTCGCATAACTCTTCGCCGTGGCCGATAATTGACAACAATTTACAGCGAGAACGCGCGACGAATGATACTGTATTTCTCGCTCGAGAATCGACCAGACGGCCGCGTAAATCGATCAGGGGAAAGAGGTGGAGGAGGGGAAAAAAAAAAAACGGTTGGAGAAAAACGGACGACAGAGGCTTGGCCAGGTTTATCGACGACGGCCGCGGCTGCGTTCGGTATACTTTTACGGTTCTCTTGGCAAACAACGCTGTAAATTCGCGGATACGTGACCGTAGGTCGACGCGCAAATTACAGAGCTCCTTCGTGGCCGAAGAAAACTCGAAGCTCGTGGAATTGGATCCGCAACCCTCTCCCTTCGAAGTAAGCGCGAGAGGTGCGCTCGTTAATTAAGAAATCTCGAATGGACTCGTTTAGGCGCACGGGGGAGAGGATCTGGGGCAAGCTGAAAAAGATTGCGTAAACGTGGTAGTCGTTGTTAATTATACGCGTTTATAATTAAGTGTTTCACGGAGCATCCGGAGGATCTGAACGGAAGGACGAGGAATTCTGGAGGCGTGAACAGGGAAAAGAAGCAATGAGATACTTTCTTCATTAGAGGAACGACACTTCTTCGAGTAGCTGGACGAATTTTCTGTAGCCAGAGGTATAAGAAAGAGAGAGAGAGAACAGGTAAACAATGAGGGATTAATTAGAGAACTTGGGCAATTTCAACTGGACGAAATTTCGTTTGAATTCTACGAAATTGAGTAAACGAATGTTACAGCAAGTAGACGCGACTTCTCTTCAAGTTGCTCGTTCGATTGGTAATTGTTCTTTGTTCGATCGAGACTGCATTTGACGCGGACAATTGAGACGACGTTACTCCGTGAATTTTCCAATTACAGCACGGATTTAGAAGACAGATTCGTGTAACTCTGTACACGGTATTTCCTCGAGGATGCGCCTGGCGTGTAATAATCCGCCGATAGCGAATTAATCAGCGCTGCACGCAGCTATGCGACGTAAATAAGCCATTAAATTTCCATAATCGCGCTAATGGTTAGTTCGCTGTTCGTAAGCACATAATCCGGCGCTTTATCACCGTTCCGTGTAAATTTATACTTTTTACAAGAACCGTGGTGCTGATTAACCGATTCATCATCGAAACGTTTCGAACGAACGAATGAAAGAAAGAAAAAGAAATACTAAGAATAACAGTGATTCGTCGATTAAAAATTGCACCGACGAGTTCGTACGTCACGAACACAGTCGCGAAAAATAGCGTTACCGATTTCGTATAAAGTTTCACACGCGATCCTATTAAAAATTCGAATTTCCGACAAGAATGCGATCAGAGCAAAATCAGCGTGACGCTTAAACTTCCACGTAAAGATGTCGGGTAAACGAGCAAGTGCAAACATTCGTCCGATGCATTTTTCACACCGATAACCGGCATATATCCCTGGAAATCCGCAATTGGGTTTCTCCATGAATTCTCGACCGATCGAATACCGATGCATTGTGCGCCATTTCTCGTCCTCGAAATTCTACACCCCCCGTTTTCTACATCGACGAAAAATGCTCCCTTGATTCATCGGCTAATCGAGATTAATGGGAAACGGGATCGCCAGCCGTGTGAACGTAACGCGGCCACGTGAACGTATGCGTCGAATGTTAATTAATCTTATCCGACCTCGTAGGCTCGAGATTCGTCTTCGACGCGTTAGAAGTCCATAGAATTGCGACGTTAATTCAACGGATCTCCCGGGGTGTTAGAGGGAGGATTCAATGGATCGACGGTGTTTCGATCGGTTCTCTGATTACTTCTGTCGGACCGTGAAACTGAGATTGAAATTCTTCGGTGCTCGGGAAGAATGCGGCGGTTTTTGTGTGTGTCAAAGATTAGATTTAAAAGCGGATTCTTTTCAATTTCTACGGGAGCCTAGTTTCTCATGCTGTCGATGTTAATTAACTTCTTCACAGGCGAATTTCTTTCAGTTACGAAGACGTAGGGCGATTTGCTGTTTCGTTATACTTTGTTCAATCTAAATCTAAGCACTAATTTAAAAAAGTGTGAAATGTAAAATTGAATTTTTAATTAGAAAGTAGTATTTTGTGCAAGAACTTTCTGAAGAAATATTTTCCAGAAAGGATTTTTAATGGTTTTTCTTGGAGCGTTAACGAAGAATCTAGGTCCGATATAACGACAAAAGTGTGTTTCAATTCGGCAAAGGACAGATTGTTTCGCTTAATTTGATTGTAATTGAACTTTTAATTAAGCGTAGATACTTTTGAACAATTCGCTAACGCTGGCAGAGTGTTCAGTCAATCTTATAATGCTTCAAGAAGAAAGGCCACCGCATGGAAGGAAGCACTATTCGAGCTTAAATGTGATTGCTTGCAACCTACCTTTTAATAAATTCTCCTTGCCGAAGAAAAGCGTTTTTCCAATGATCCCTCTCAGTTATTGCATTCATTAATCTCGAGTTCAGTTCTGTTCTCGCTCGTACCGTCTCGCCATTAAGTTTGCGAAGCTCTGCGAGAAAATCAGTTTCACGTTAGTTTACCAGTCCCACATCGCGTTTGTTATCAGTTAACTTTTTTAGACGGCTATATTCATTACTCGTTCATCGTGTTCCAATATAAAATTAGTGCTGTTTGGAAACTTTCAAGCGAGACACCTAATTCGATACTTTATAGATCTCCCAATCTAATTCTCGTTTCTCCAACGACATTGAAAGGAGATGAAAAGCTTTTCATTCTCGCTCTTTCAAATGTTACGGCTATTTGAAGCATTAAAATTACTGTTTCATGCTGTCAAAATTTGAAATTTAGAGATCAACCCTATCTAGTGTTGTCTTCGGGTCTTTTTTGACCCACCTTCTTTTTTGGGTCTTTTCTGAGTACAGTCGAATGGAAAAACGCATCAGAGTTAAACCACATATGCAGGTCAAACTTCAAGTATGATTAAAAAGAAACAGGTATACTCAAAAGAAGAGTTAATACCGACTAGAAAAATGTTAAACGTCGAAATTGTATGCAATAAGGGGATTCCAGATGTACGCAAGGAAAATCAAACAAGACGAAATTTCTTCCAGGCGAAACTCGTTGGTTAGTTATATATATATATGTAGTTCTCGCCAGTATAAACTAGCAGGGATTTTTCAGCGAAATTGCGTCTTTGAGCAGAAGCAAGCGAATTGAACCGGAGTGGAGATAGAATAATCACGTACCTGTTTTCAATAGCATAAGACGGCAGGGAAAGCGATGAAAAAAGAAATTCTGCTCTGGATGGAGTATTTGAAAGTGGAAATGCTGATTTAATCTTTTAAGCACGATGGACTAGAAGCTACCAACACTACCAATAAACTCACACGTGTATATTTGTGCGATAAACATAATTAGAATAGCCACGAAATCATGTACTTACATATATTTAAGGAAAACATCATTTCCATCTGATTTATTGTTACTTTAAAAAAGAAAAAAATTGACACGGTGCACAGTCCTCTGTTCTCGAACTAAGAACTAAAGCGTTGTAAATATTTCTAAAAAGTCTAGATGAAGCGTAACGAGGCAAACGGTCACGTTAGATTTCATAAATTCTCGGTCCTTGGACGGGATAAACATGTCTCTAGTTCATACTCGAGGTAATTCGAACGAGATAATTTGAGGGTACTCGAGGTAAGCGGCTGCCTGTTTAGCGTTAACAAGTGGAGCAGAACTTCCGGAAGGTCCCTCGTGTTCGAGTAATGCGACTTGATGCGAAATCCCCCCGGTGCTCTATTATTTACGTTACGTTAACGACGGAAAAGCATGATGTGATCAGGCAAATAATATTTGCCACGATTCAGAACGCGCAACGTCTTTGTTCTATCGCAAACGAGCGTACAAAGAGCGCAATTTCGTTACTTCCGTTATCTCTACGGAAAGGAACACGCTTACGATGAGAGCGTCAAAAGTAAACACACACGGACTGATCGAGAGAAGTAACTTTTTTTCTTTATAAATTTACCATCGAAAGAGGGGAAGTTGGTAAATTTGCCCTGAAAATGTCTGTCTTCCTGGAGATTAAGGTACGGTGTTCCTATTTTGATAGGTGATTCCCAAGAAAGTGGCATCGTAAAACGTGATCAAAATATCAATCACCGTGTTCCCGGCCTTCTTCGGATTTTATAACAAAAGTTATGGTAATCGGGCTTTATGTAAGAAGTTGTTGCAGCGAAGTTCCTCGAGTTTGAAGTTGCCGAAAAATTCGGCTTCGTACATGGTTGTCGTCGAGAGGAAATTTTGTTTTCGACACTACGGAAGATGGAAACTCGTTAATCTCTATAATTCTATCATGCAAGCTTTATGTTGCTGTAATTAGATCCTGTAATTCCAGTGGCATCGTAAACGAATCTTGTAACGACGATGTTGTCACGACCGATCGAAATTGGTTCTCGCGAGTTAGACATCGCCGAAATTGAGTTTCGCAAAGAAGCATACATATTTCTCGATAGGGATTGTTCTGGTTTTTAAATTGTCAATTATTCAAGGTAAAATATAAATTTCTAAATTTTAGAAATTCGTAGAAGCAGAAGAATTAGTCGAAACATCCTGTGAAAAATTCTATCGTTTGAGAAAGCAAAACCTCTGTCGCGACTTACCTTCACTTTCCAGTTTCATACGATTAAACTGAACTTCCCGGTGGGTCTGCGACCGCAAGTTGATTTCGAAAGCTCGCTCGAGCTGGAAAAACTTCGTCCCCAGTTCGCGGAGGTTTCGACGCAATTCCAAGGTTTCCGATTCTCTTCTTTGCAATTGCTCCTCGAGATAGCGTTGTCGCGAGTCCATCGCTTCTGTAATTACTTTAATTAAGTCACCGATCTCAAGCCTGCGGAAACAGACTCTAGCTATTAACCCGGTGAAACTGTGTTTGTCGTTCTAAAACGGGAACTTCCCTTATTCTTCCCTTTTTTTATAGTGTGAAATTTATTTATTTGTGTCTTCGTCGAAAGAAGTTTCTTTTTTTCAAAGATTGTAAAAATCTTGTAATGTGGATATGTCGTCGTTCCAATAGTAAATTTGTGAAATTGCAGAAACTGAATTTTTCAGGAAAGAGGAAAATCATTTTTTATCCACAATTGTGCTATTTATATTTACTTTTTTTTTAAGTGGTGCATGAAATTAATACAAGTGTGATTTTGTATTAATCAACAATGCTTTTCTTCTTTACCGAAAAATTCAGATTTTACAGTTCAGGAACAATATATTTGACGACGTAAGGTTGCCTCGATAATTTGGTCAATTTAACTTAGGCTCAAGTAGCAAAGTTCAAAAATAAATTGTTTCGAGATAGTAAATTGTACGAATATCAATTTTCTAAATATTTGTAATTTCTTAACATTTTATGTAAGTATGTATTTGGGAAATTGTAGGAAAAAGGACGGTTACCCGATACAATTTTACTGGTACACTGTTTTACCTTCATCTACGAAGCACACAACAGCGCGATATCCGATTTGTCCGCGTATGGTCCGGGAAACAGCAAATATTTGACGTAATGGTCGAAGAAAACGGCGACACTTGATTTTCCGTCCAAGTTGACATCACGGTCGATTATATGCACCGGGCAGAGGCTCGATTCCGTCTCGAAGTTGGGTACAAACGGTCGGTCGGGGTCAATCGGCGCGAGTAATCGATTAGAAATAAGCAAACACGAGTTCCGACGGTCAACGTTTAGCTGGAAAAGGACGTTTCTGCCCGAGTACCCGTGATTTCCCGCCAATTATAAGTCTCGTTTGATTCCGCACCGGTGAACATTTTTCCCAATCGCGAAATTAATCTCGCACGCACCAGTAATTTTTCCCTATTATACGTCCTGTTTAATTAAACTACACTCGCGATACTTGCTTTTCCTTTTGTTTGTTTCAGCGAAAAAATTCCTCCTTCTCGTCGTATTTAAATCTATCTCAAAAGTTATCTCTGCGAGAAGTGTGATCAATGTGACTCACTTTTTTCCCATTTTTTCAAACACGGATGAATACATTGTCGATTCGATTATTAATTTCACATCTTCCCGTTCGAATTCTTGTGCAAACGAACCTATCAGATTTCACGTGGAAATTTATCGATGGTGAAATAAGCATTTTTCTACGCTTTCTGTATGAAAGAACGTGTTATTATCGTTTCAGTTATTACGGATCAGTAGAATCGAGCGTGATTATTGAATTACAGTACTCGAGAGATCGATTGCAAAACAGGAGGCGTGTGAATGCTCGTTATCAGGATATTTCGTCAGAACGGCGCGAAACGCGGTTTGATCTTCCCTGTTTCACGCTAATGACAACTCCATTCTCATTTTTCTACGTCAGGCCAACGTCCTCGGGCTTGTTCTCGTTATGAAATATGCAACGTCGTTATGAGCAGGCGGTCACCGCAAATAGAACAGAAACTCGATATATTGTCTCGACGCGCACAGTTTTAATCCTTCGAAATCTTCTCGCCGAATTTTTTATTCCATTTCGACCGTCAAAAATTTTTACCCGAACACACCCACCATTTTTTGTTCGTCCTCTTTCCTTTCTCGCGAAACTAGATTTCACACACAGTAGTTGTCTGTCGATTCTACGCGGGAGTACTCTAAATCACAAAATGGAAATCTGGTTTGTTATTAACCGTAACAAAACGTTATTTCTCTTCGTCGAAAGCTGTCGATACGATGAAGTTTATTTTAATTTTTCTCTTCTTTCGTATAATATTTATTCGTGTTATTTTTACATGGAAAATGTATTTGTTCGGATTTTGTTTAAACCGAAGGTTTGACTTTCGAAGAGATTATTTTCAACGAAGCTGCTCGTAGCGTGCAGTCCGCGGTGTAATAATTTATCGAGACATTTGAAATCAATTAAAAAGTTCCCTCCGCGTCGATAAGATACATCTCTCCACTTGCTTCGGGGATTTACTCCGGCGCTACTTTTTTACTCGTCGCCGGCAGGGATCGACAGCATTTTCCGCTAATATTCACGCGACAATAGTCTGTGAACGAACCATTGGAAAATGGACGTACATGCAAGTTTCTTATCCTTAATAAAATCCATGGGTGGAAGCTGCTTATTCCGCGTCAGCGAAACTTCTCCATCGTGTACGTGAATTTATCGCGAGCAATAATCTGAACGCGAGATCGGCATCTTCATTCGATAACCCATCGATAATCTTTCGGTTAGTCTTTTTATTGCCACGTCAGCTGTACCGTTTGTCATGAATCCGCGCGACCGGCAGAAGTGACAAAGATAATTGGACAAATATCTCTGGGAAACGATCGGTTGTTATTACGTTCGGAAGCGATACGTGATTTGTTCGTAGTGTCTTCGCGATATACGTATTGATAAATGCAGGTGATAAGGATGGATTTTCCTCGGAAGAAATATTCCCTGTCAACGGTACAATGTCCAATCGAAATACAGATTATTCAGACGTATCAATCTTGGTCAGAACGATTTTTGCGACACTCTTTAGCCGAGATTAGTCGAGTACTATTGTGGTAGAGAGGAGAAAAATTATTTAGGCGACTTACGGTGATTCGTAATGAACGAAGACCCGTACACAGTTCGTGGAAAACTGGATCAAGATGGTTTTCATTTCGCAAGATAGAGTATATTGCAGGGATTTTTAATGAATAAATTTTGGAACGGAGGTGCGGATGGTTGAAATTAGAAATTGAGGGAAAGGTGTGTTTGAAACGGAGGTGATGGTAAAAATTAGAAATGAAGGGAAAAAATTACTCA
The DNA here is from genome assembly GCF_001263275.1 of Habropoda laboriosa. Lineage (NCBI taxonomy): Eukaryota > Metazoa > Arthropoda > Insecta > Hymenoptera > Apidae > Habropoda > Habropoda laboriosa. The sequence goes on along the minus strand of NW_017100724.1, from coordinate 159,326 downwards.
AAATGGAGGTAGAGATGGTCAAAATTAGAAATGAAGGGAAAATGTGCTTGGTGGAGATAGGAAAAATTAGAAATCAAGAAAAACCTTCTCTAACGGCGCAAAGATTTACTTTGAAAAAGATTGGCAAGGGCTATCGAAGCAGAAATTAATTCTATGCAATGAAATAGAACAACGTATCCTAATATCGATCGTTACATTTCAGACACAGTTTCAGTGGAGCTACCTGTGTATTATCACGTTCAATGAATACCTTTTAATCTCAAATTGCACAGCAAAAATGTCTGGAAATTCCATTCGTCGTTTGCGGATAGAGGGGGGCGAGGACCGGAGTGATGCATTTGAATAATGCCTTTGTGCAAGACGCCGGTAAATGCAGCTCAAAGGGTGAACTACTTTGTTACGACATTACCAGCGGATTCTTTGCTTCGTCTCAGCTTGATAGTTCATCTTTGACGCAGAGCTAGTACCTCGTCTTAGCTCCTCCATCTCGACGATGCTCGACACTTCCCCCACCTTTAAATGTTTGCCCCAGTTTTTGATCTTTTGGGCGGGAACCATGTGCCAATTTCTCCATTGGCACCTTCGTCAATGTGACGGCCTTAGTTATTCAAATTTTCTTACCAACTTTGTACTTTATAATGGTTACTTAGCCTCGCTTCGAACGAGCTGCATTATTTCTGTTTCATCGAACTTACCCTTTTATTTTTAGCGTTTCTCTTTAGTTACCTCGTATTGGGAGGAGAATAATTTTTTCTTTTTATTTAGGAAACCTCTAGATCTGCAGGTTGCATTTCTTTAGAAAAGAGAAAAGATACAGACACGCTGTAATATTCGCTTTCGCAACTAACATTTTTGTATTTAAAGGCAGTTGAAACCTTGACTTTTGTAATTTAGCTTTGCCCTTTGCGTTTCATAAAGTCTACATTGCCACACGATACGACTGATGCCTTCGCTTTCATAGTTACGTTTGTAATAATTTCACTAAGAGGATAATTTTCATTGAAATATTCAAGATTTTTTTACTCAATTTTTCCTTGTTCAAACGTTATCTAAAAGTCGGAAATTATGTAGGAAATTTTATAATAGATTATAATTTTATTTTTGCCTTGGTGTGCGTTGTGCCTATTGGCTCAGGGCCAATTTACCAATTTGTCCGTCTATGTTTTGGATTAATATTAATTAATTGCGCATAGAAAAAAATTTTCAAAAAATCTCTAATGTCGTGAGTACCAATACCGATCTGAAACTATTTCCACACGTATTCATATTCGTATTCTAATCGTGATTGACGCAGCTGAAGCTAGTAAACAACAATTATTTCTCGTACATTTACATTATTTCGATCCTTGCAATCGTTACCTCCTGAATCATTTCTCACGAAGAACATTTCAAATAAAAATTCTTGCAAAATTATTCAGTCCACGTCCCGTGAATTTAGCCTAAATCGATAATTCCTCTACTACTGCTACCAAGAAAAAAACAATATTCCCTTGTCCTACTGTTCGTGTCTACACTCCATCGTTCCTTCGTCGTACGTTATCTAGCTCCAGGGACACCTAGCCTCCTCCCTTCGCAGCACGTCTATTTCTCTCTTATTTCTATTCGTACAGATCCATCGAGGACACTCGATCAAAAATTTAACGCATCTTGGGACTGGTTCGGCGATAGCCAGCGAAGCGCAACGATCGACACTGTGTTTCGAGCTATTGTTTCGTTTAATCGACGGGAAATAACTACGGATACCCATCAATTCTATTTCTGTTCCGTTCGTTTCGCTCTCTTCCTTCCTCCACGAACAGTTTCTCTTTCACTTTTTCACGAAAATCTACTTCGCGTTTCGAAATTACAGCGTTCGTTCCGTTACTTTCAGGAGCAATTAAGCTGTAGCTGCAAGGAGCAGTTCTATTTCTTTCTTTCCATTTTCTTCTCGATGATATAGCTAGTACATATGTTAACGATCGATAGAGGAATTGTCCGTACCAATCGTCCTAGTACGTTTAACGAAAATTACCGATAGCAGTCGATTATTGTCAGACGAGATACTCGAATCGCTTCCGTTGCAAGTGTCGCTGCTTGTGACCCGGTGTATTGATACGTTTCGAGCGACAGTGATTCGATCGTTAATCTTCTTTCAGAGGAATATCCTGTGCTTCAAATAATGATTCTACGTTGTCGTACAGAAATTTCGCATTTGTTCCAGTCGAAAAAGGCGATCGTCGTTTGCTGAATTTCATTCTTATAGAAGTTTGGAAGTGACGTGGTGTAAAGTAATTACACGAGCAAGTTGTTTAATAAAAATATATTTATTTGAATCCGATAACGCTTAACCTAATTTTGAAGTGTAGGCGACGCGAGTCTACGACAAAAGGCCTCGTGCCTTTTTCGGGGCTCCCTTAAGTAACCCCTTTTCCCTGGGAAGGTCCCAGGAAGTGGGGGCGCGGGCCTGCATTGCCGAGGCAATACTCTTGTCCTCGAGGACGAAGAAACTCGGAGATGTTTAGAAAAACACCTCTCGACTATTCGCCTCGAGGGCCAAGAGTCGCCAGGCCTAAGTGCGTGGCCCCCCGTGGCGGTCGCCACAGAAGTGTAGATAAAATCTACAAAAAGTGAATTTCCTTCTGTTTGGTATCGGAGAAAATTCAATTTACAGGCGGAAGTACTTCTTCATTCGGATATCTATTTTTTTCAGCAAATTTTCTTTTATCGAAATTTCGACATGGAAGCTGTGAGTGTGTCGCGGTTTTGTAGCTTGTGACAGAACGTACGGCGAATTCTCGCACGAAAGAACGGGGGAATCGATGGCTGAGCTATTGGGCTCGATGTAGAAACCACGTAGTAGAAAATAACACGGGTACCAGAGATTTAAAGCCTGTAAAATTAGTTTTACGAGCTCCTCTGATCGCTATTACTGTACATTTCTGATTTTTATTTCCGATTTTAGTGCCAATGCCTCCCGTTCTCCTGATGAAATTACGAGGAATCTAGCACGGAGACATTTTAAGAGCATTTTCACTTCTTTTACAAAGTATTTTTCTTTCTTTATTCATATTTTTATTTTTAATTTAAGCCACTTCGACGAAACTCGCTAATGTTAGTTACCAATGTTCGAAGTACACGGCGAGGTATAATCGTTTCTGGTCCGACAGTTTAGTCGTGACGATGTTGGGAAAGTTACGCTGGATATCTCGGAGACGTTCAATTGCCACATGATCATTTGATTCAAGTGCTTCAAGTTCGATTCCAGCGGTTTTATCCAAAGTTCTCGCCTCGCGTTTCAGTCTCTGTGCGGTTTCCTACGTTACTCTTGCCTCTACGTACAGAACACTCTGTACCAGCCTGACGTAATTAACATCGAAAATTATCCGTGCCTTCGATCGAGTCGCACGCAGTATATTCTGTCGCGTCTGTTCTCGACAATTCGTAGCTTCGAGGCTTGATCGTGTAAAATCGCTTGTACCAGCTTGAACCCGTAAATGAACTCGTGTAATTACGCGAAACACTGGCGTTGCGTTCTTTAAATATGTAAACGTTCAGGCTAAAATTAAAATTACGGTGATTCGATAGAAATTAAAAGAAATTTGTTTCTGAATAATTTTCCAAAATCTCGTTTTTCGACAGGGCTCCAAAGCACAACGTTTCAAGTATGAAAAAGTGAAATTTTCAGGAAAATTTGGAAGACTTCAGGAAGACTTGTATTTAACTTTTAATAGAATATTAAATACTCTGAGCCATCGAATTCCACTTTCGGGCGTAAGATTAAAAACATCAAAGCGACGAGTGTATATTTCTATAAAATTGCTTTTCCTTAATCAACACTTTCATTCGCCTAGCGAGAAAGTTCATGGTATTGCATTAGTTACAGGAGGGCCTTTACCGCTTTTCCGATCAAACCCTTTAGGGTCAGCTATTTACCGCAGAATTTTGGTTTGGCAAATTAGGACAATGAATTCCTTTACCGAAGCCGGTCTAGTAACTCACCTCCGCAAAATTAACATGCTCGAAATACCGAACTCCGATGAAAGAGTCTTTGAGAGGAAGAGAAAAAGATAAAAAGTTAACCGTGAAATTTGAAGCAGGAAAAGGCACAGAGGGGAATTTCTTATTTTCAATTTTCACCTTTTTTTTTTTTATCATCCCTTTATCCATGCTCAAAGCGGTTCGACCGTAATATCCAAGCGGCGGTAGTTTCATTTCAACAAGTACCGCTTCGCATTCAAGAAGCTGTTATGACCACTTCAGTTATTTCAGTACAGTTTGCTGGCATAAGGACATCAATGACCGGTAAAGGCGGATCGCAACGGATTATTAAGTTCAACCGGGATATTCGACGATTGGCTGCTTCCTTCGCGTGTCCTTAAGGAGATCACAACTTGTAATCTCCACTCGACACGTCCGAAATACACGGATTCACTGCGAACCCGCGATATTTATTCACTATCTGCGCAAAGTGTTTTCACTTGCAGATATCTCTTTCAGAACGTTTTTTCATTTCCTTCGCGTCCTTTCGGCGATTATCTGTAATCTACCATAATGAGGTATTCGCGTTTAGATTAGGCAACTTTTGTAACTTAACCGAACTTGATTTTTCAGTCGATTTCGTGACTTCCTTTCTAGGCGACTAATTAAAAAGGTAAATAAAATATGTAGTCTGCGCCAGTTAGCAAATCTTCGACTAAACACACATTTTCACCTGTCTCGCAGGTCCTCCGAACGTTTCACAATGATTTGGAGCTTATTAAAAGTTTTCCAGCTAGAAGTCTCCCTTATTACTCAAGAGACTCGCTGTATCGCGCAGTTTGATAAGAATCTCCCCGGTGTTTCCCAGCCTATTCCTCATCTTTGTCTTTCGGACGTTTCCTGTTATTCCGCGAGCAAGCGTAATGTCCTGGAAACTTGTTATGAGTTGCAGACAATTATCCATCGCTTCTTAACCGCTTCCACTCTCTCTCTCTCTATCTCGAATGGAAAAGACAAACAGCAGTGCAGACCGAAGCTGGCGAGAACCGGTAAAGAGAACGGGCGTAAAGGACGGATAAACAAAGTTAAACGAGTATTCCTATTTTGAAAGAACGTTGAAAGTACACGAAGTGGTACCCAGGGTGAGTGAGTAGACGATGAAGAAGGAAGGAAGGAGAAAAAAAAAAAGAAGATCGCAAGGAGGTAGGAAGTTTCAACAATCGATTTCTTGGTCAAAGAGCACCGGAACAAGGATATAAAGGAAACCATCTAAAGTTTTCGTCCCCGGCGAGGATCATTTTCTTCTCGCGGAATTGCGTTTAATTTATCGTGAAATTTGTTTGCCTTGCTACACAAATGAGCAGAGGGATATCGGAAACTTTGTTGCAACTTCTTGAAATTTTTAACAGCCACCTTCGATAGCTTCATTCTTAGTGTCGCATCGCGTTATTCAATCACGTTCATCTCTCCTCCGTGCGTCGTTCACAATTTTACGACTTACTCTCTCTCACTCTCTCTCTGTGCTTAGAACTTCTAACCCGATCGTGAAACGGTTGATGTCGGTACGCTTCGAACGGTTAGAATATTCCCGGTCCCACGGTATTAATGCGGAATTAATGTTCAGTTCACCAGGGAGATTCAACTGACCGCACGATATCCTCGAGCAATTTATATTCGAATCATCGAACGATGATCAATCTCGTCGGTCAATTTCAGTCGAACGATCGGTAATAACTAGCACCACCGCACCTGTCAATGTACGAGCGGCGAAGATGGAAACGTCCTCGTCACGACTACGCCTATTCACGGCGATTGCCAACATGAAGCAGCGCCGCGCCTGTTCGAGTATTCCCAGTATAATTGACGCTTTTGATCCCCGAGTGACGCCTCCGCTGTTCATGGATCCCCCGGACCGGATATAGATAACGCGCTTCCGCCTCGTAACTTCAACGGCCGCGACGCCGCTCCTGCAAACCGTCCGCTTTTCACGGTCACCGGAGAGACGGTCCTAATCCGTTATTTGTGGTTAGTCTCGACGCCGCGTCGTTAGCGTTCGTTATTCATCGTTCACGTTCGTCGGTCGTCGTTGTCGTGAGTCATACGTCCCGTGTCGTGAGTCGTATGTTCCGTGTCGTGAAACGGAACGTGCCGGAAGCCATACGGAACGCGCCGGAAGCCATACGGAACGCGTCGGAAACCATACGGATGGTGCCGGAAGCCATACGGTTCGTTCCGTGTCGTGAGCAGTACGTTCCGTGTCGTGAGTCGTAAACGTCCGTCGTCGTGAGTCGTTAACGCCCGTCGATCGTCGCGTCGTCCTTGGTAATGAATATTCCTCTAATTGAATCGCGCGTTCGACACGGCTGGTTTATCCAAACGTTCCTTCGTACAAGCATGTTTACGATTTACTCTATCTTTTTTTGGTTTTTTTTTTTTTGGAGAGCCTGCTAGGATGAAGTATAGAAATTTTCGACGATTCTGTATTTTTGATTTTGTGTTTCGTTGGGAGAATAACGAGTGTTTCGGTGGAGGAAAAAATATTGTTCATTTTATCAGGATTCCCTGCGGGCAATCCCCAAAGGAAATCATAAAGAAATTAAGACTGACATTCTGAATGATTGGGTCGATAAGAGTTGCGTAATGTCGCTGAGAATATTCTGTCCGAACTCGCAGAGAAATCTTTCGATTGATTGTCGGGGAAAACGTTATACGTGGATTTGTTTCGTTTGAATCTGTGCCGAATTATTTAATTTTGAAAATATCGACGTGAAATTTTCGCGATATATTTCTATATTTTCAAATCTTCAAAAATATGTGAAATTGCCCGAGTGAATTGAATTCACTAATCAGATACGTAGCTTTTTAATATTTTCTCTGCGTGTGTCTAAAAATGTCGAAATTACGAGAAGACGAACCTTTCAATTTATTTTTTCCCTCATACCGGCGGAAGGAACATTCTATGCCTTTCATCAGCCGCGGAACATCCTTCGAGAAAGTCTCTCGAATTTGCGGCGGCGGAAATTCGATAAGAACGGTATACATTGTTGATCGACGTTCAACACGAAGATCAACTCCATGTAGCGTGAGATATTCGCGAGATATTTCTGTAACATTAGGTTCTTCGTGCCATCTGGCGTTTCCGCTTCGATCATAAGCATACGTTACAAAGATATTCGCATGCGCGTTCCTTTCCCCCCTTTTCTTACTTCCTCCCGCGAGCAGAACAAACGGGTCCATGAATCCGGAAGCAACGGTCCTTACTTACGATCGCAGGCTTCACCGGGAAAGAAAGTTAAAGCCTGTGATTCTTTTGTGTTTTGCAACCCGAGTGCGTCGAGCTTTAACGTAGCTGCAGCTGTTCGGTCACCTACGATTTGCAACACCTCACGTGTGGGCTACAGCCAGCTTTGATATTTTCTTCGGTACAGTCGAGAATAGTAACATCTGCCGTTTCATGGAGAATTTGCCTCCCGTCCAAATTCTTCTTTCCTCTTTACGCGAGCTTCCCGTCTCGGCTCAATCTCACGGCGAGATAAACTTCGTTGCGCATGCGGAGACCGTAGTTTTACGTGAAAAATGATGATTATCTCGACGGACGTTTACCTAATTAGAGGAGAGAATGAAACGAGATTTTTGGAGGATTTTGCATTATTGCGAGCTTAAAATTGTCTCTTGTTACATTCGGTTCATCTCGACACACTGCTTTTGGGTCATTTTTAGTTAAAAACTGCTGGTATTTCGACTACTGTGCTTGTTAGATTTGGAATTTACAATTTCGTCGTATCACAAATTTCTTAATTCGTGACTTTCTGAAATTCGTGAAACGAAATTTATTCATTTCTCATATAGAATTGCAATCCTTTTTCTCGTTACCTGAAATTAGCGTTTAATGCGAAAGGACAAGGTGTCTCATCACCTCAGGTGAATATTGAGATGTTGAAAAATGTGAGTGTTTTTGAAGATCGAACGTGTCAAAATGAAATATTAAAATCGCGACACAAATGTATCAACTTTTTGTCGATTAAACTAGTATATCAGGGGAACGATTATTATCCGTGAAATTGTCGAGGATTACTGAAATTTTCACGAGGAAGTACATGCTGCTGCATCAGAGTGTACATACGCACTCTACGATTTTACACGTACTATTGGTCGTGTACGTAAAATATATCTGCGCGACGAACACGATGATAAGTGAGGATGACATGGAGAAAATACGTGTGCCATCACTCGTCGCGGAGCTCGTTTCACCGGTTGCATTTTTCTCAGACCGCGCGACGAACCTTCGCCAGCGCGGCAAAAAGACCGGAAATGATAACCAGAAATTGACTAATAATTTCAACGTCTACCCCCAACAATGGCCACGTGACCACAAAAGCAACTTGTGTAACTCGAGTTGAGTACAGTTTGCAGTAGAAATTCAGACTTTCTTCTGTTCTCTTTCGCATCTCGTATGCGCGAAATGCCAATACAATAGAATTCAAACTATTCCGAGTTCAATTTTATGGTTTCTCGATTACCTGAACTCCTACAGGTTTCCATTATCCGATGCGCCAGCGTGCACGATGAATTACACGACTTTGCTATGCATTTTACGCTTCAACTATCGTATTATCGACTTCTACTTGTACCGCGGTTGCTGTAACAAGTAATTTATAGAAAATATGCCCAATGAACATTGTTAGGGACAACGAATTATCCTAAGTTTACGTTACGGTCGACACATTCGCTATTTTTGAGGATTAGAATATTTAGTTTCGTAGCATGTTATTAATTTTACAATCAGGGAACATCCGTCAGACGCTTAATAGGTTTCTAAGTGCCTGGCCTTTCCTGCTCAATAACGAATTGACGTATCGTAATCTTATTCTTCGGACCAAGGACTGACTAAAACGTGGACAACAATAGGACGACCTGAACACCCAAAATTTTACCTTATCCTTGACGTACAGATGTACCGCTACTTGCACTTGACATACCAACCCCATTACAGGGCGTGACCGACAGGACCACGATCACCCCGAACATTTCTAACCTCCTCCATTGGACAGAACACCTTTCCCACCGTTTTCCCAATTTTCACTAAGACACACCTCTGGACAGACGATAATGTATAAAAAGGACTGAACAGTTAAAAATAGGGACTCTTTTAAAAACACTCTGGACTTGGACGAAATATCACACTGAACTTTGCACATTCGGACATTGGACTTGCACATAACTCACCTTTAAGAATTTGTTTATAAATATATATATGTTGTTATCAAAAATCTGTTTGCAAATAAAGAATCTGCTTCACGAATCGTGTGGGAGCCAACAAACATCGTTATGTTACACAATTGGTTCATTTCGTTGAATTTCTTTTGGTACGTAATATATCCTGCAAGTAGTATAGAATATTTAAATGAGATTCTGTTGCGAAAATTTGGCAGAATTAATATGAGATTTTTAGTATTTCGTAAAAATTCCAAGTGATAATACGTAATAGATTTCTTTTACAATTGACTACTTTGCATCAATATTTGAGTAAAGTTTATATTTAAAACTGATGGTATTTACGAAAATATTGTAATTTTATGTCGTTGTCTGTAATTATTAGTAACTAATTATTGTTCAAACGAGAACAATCTCATCAATATGTTAATAACTGTTTCATACAGAAAAAATTCAAAATAAAGACTCTGGTATTTAAATCGCTCGGTTGCCTCGACCCTCGTTTCATCCTTATCTTTTATTCGTTCTCCTTGTTCGGCAAACTACAGAAGCGAGCTGCGAGACTCTCGAAAACCGTCTGCTCTACCCAAACTGACGCCTTTCGGTTCCGACCAGGGCGACAATGTGAGATATATTACTGTAATTACACCGCCTGTCTGACCAAAACTAATGCTACACTACTTGATACTTCGATTAATTCTCTGTCTTAAATCTTATCAACCGAAGTGCAGAAATTATAAAGTGAAGTTCCATTTCTAAGAAACAGCACGACTTTCCTCGGAAGTGCGAACTGTGCCGGTAGTAATGGTTAAAAAATACTGTCTGATCATTCGTCACTGACTAGCGCACGTTTTCCCAGCTTGAGGTAAATCAATAAACGCGTGTCGCTGAGAGGTCTCATTGTTCGAGAAAGAGAGAAAAACGGAAGAAATGAAGCAGTTAAAATTGTAATTTACCTCGGGATACTGTATTTCGACGACGGAATTATCGGGCTGACGTGAAACAAGGAGCAAAATTATTCTATTCTCGTCTGTGTTTTTGCGACAACGGGAGCAAAAGTTGACACAACAGAGTGCACATCACGTGAAGAACCATTGATGAAGGATACTTTGATGTATGCAACAGGTCCACGTTTAAATGGGTCACAAAACTTTTCAACAGAGATGGAAGTTCGTTGAAGAGTTTGTGTATCACACTTTGAGTCGTATAAGTGGTCATTTCGTACTACTTCTCGGTGAAATTGTCTCGCGTTATTTGCCACATTCGCTTTCGTATTTTTCACTCGAGCACATTTGTTACCTACCACTGCGAAGAATTTCGATATCGTTGAATTGCAGGAATTGAAGACAATTTATAACGATTATGCGAACATTCCAACGATCGTTTCCACGTCGAGCTGGAAGAGAAGAGATCTCCACGTTGAATTCGTAATCGCGATCGATAAAGTAGATGAAACGGAGCACAGTTGCAAAATTACAGGGGTGAAAATTGGTAAATTGTCGAGTAGCCCGGAGCTGCAGAGGGGAAAGGACCAAAGTTGTCTGTGACAAACGTTTACGAGGACGGTCCATGGTTATTTACACCTACTTCGAACCATATTTTCCTGATAGGGTGGCCTCCGTGAGAAGAATAACGAAGTCCAGGGACACAACCTCTATCTTTGCATTGGTTTCCGTCGTGCACGCCGGATGCGCGCTCGTGTCCTTCCGAAGGATTCCACCGCTCGCAGAAAAGCGTCTGCGTGCCGAGAATCGAACTATGAATCGCGTAACGAGAGGATTCCCGCCGTTCACGTCAACCCTATTTCATTCTTTTATCACCTCCAGCGGAAATTTTCGTGCTTACGAAGCAACGTAACGCTATTCTTATACAGTTACCTGAAACGATTCCGCGATTCAGCAGCTTCGCGGCTGTTATTACACGAATAACAAGACCTTCCGACAAATTTCTCCACGATCATAATTAACATCCCTTCTATTCTACGAACTGAAAGCAACTGCGAGATGGAAGATGAAAGGTGAACGCCTGAAAGGATTAAACTTACGATTTACGAATTCATCTCGAAAAGTAATTGGTGAATTTTAACGTCGGAGACAAATGACGAATTTTGTCAAAGGGATTTCAGTGAATGATGATTTTGTTCCATTCTTCTTTCGATTCCTGTTTCGAATAAAATGGAAGCGATTCTGGAGAAGTCAGATGCTACAATTTTTTCCCGTTTTAATTGAGTACACGCCGCGGCAGAAATTAGGTAAGCAGGTTAAATGGATGCAGTCATTAGTGGGGCGCTCCTTGCATAAGACAACTAAGAAAATATCAGGGATGATTAATGGAATGTTCGTGGTATAATCAGAAGTCGAGTGAGATTAAAGTCCGACGCGAAAAACGGGCACCGTTTTCTTTATCGAAAAAGATTCCGAATCTTGGAATCAGTTTAATAGTGAATTATGGGTGAAGTTGTTTGTAACGGCGTTACAGTGATTACATTCGTTAAGTTCTTCGAATTATCGCTCCTCCTCTTTCGTTTTCACCGATAACGTTCACGTTCGAATTAATCAAGAAAATTACGACACCGGTGAAATTACGCGGAACATTATTACAGCGAAAGTATACTCGTTTGCGCGTGAAAACGAGATTTCACGCGGTAATACCCTCGTCGAAAAATTTGCGCATATCCCGGTTGAACTCGACCGAAAAATAGCAATTTTGCGTTTTATTGCCATAAATGATTCAATCACTTTGACCATAGAGAACGACGCTCATGCCTGAGTTTTTGCATCCGCGATAGAACGGTTCGTTTTCGTTTTTCCTTTCTGCATTTGTCAGACGGAAACATACGTTGACGTCAATGCTATTCAGGTCAGCTCTACATATGTATCGACCTCGAAATATCCTGAATAATTATGAAGACACTTTTTAGCGACAACTTCGTACTCCGGAACTCTCCAATTCTGTACGGTGCGAAGCACACGTTTGTTCAACTCTGTGAGAAAAAAAAGTCGCGCCACTTTTTGCCAACAAACTATTCATTTTTTTTTTTTCAAGCAATGTTAGTTAATTTGTTGCGGTAAAAATACTCCGTGTCTCGGTCGTGTTTTATCTGTACTTTAATTTTCAATTAATTTTCCATATTTTGGAAGTAAGTTTTATATATCTCGTACACTTCTCGCAAGTGCTGTTTCCTCGTAACGATTTCCCGGCCAGGCGTACACCTGTACTACTTGGCTGCTTATATGCTAGGTCGTACTACTAATCTGACTACATACGAACGCTACATTACTCGTCTGATGAGGTGCTGATCGTACTACTTGGCTGTCAATAGATGGGTGATATCCTATTTCCCTAATCATACATAGATTTATACTACCTGTCGCAGCACGTACAGGGTTATACCACTTAGTCAACCTGGTAGAGAGGCATATTAATTATTTCACCATAAACGGAAGTATCGCGAACAGGAATTTCTGTGATTCAGAAAAAGGTGCTTATTGTGGCAGAAATTTTTAACGAAAGATTCTGAATTTATGTTGTTATTAGAATTTACATGAACTTTTTCAAAGGGGTTTTCGTCCAAATTTTTGGACAACGGTGTACATTATTCGCGAAACGTATCGATAGTGGAGCGTTTGTTTTCCGTTTTTTCTTCGAGTATGTTTTTTTCATGGAGCACACGGTTTGTTGTGTAGAGAAACACAACAAAGTCCCGACACGCTGTAAAGTGTGCTCAGAAAATGCAAGCGGTCCAGGGGGAAATTAATGCCTGCCACAGGAACAGGAGTTTTTGTAGAATCGACAAGCGTAAATAAAAGATCGCGGCACTTCACTGTGTTTGCCCCTTCATGAGATTAATCCGTTTGTCGAACACAACGGAACGACCGATTTTTATTTATCTGACGCGAACTATTCACATTTTTTTCTCTTTTCTTCCCTGCCGAAAAGGCTTCTGTTTGCCGCCGGTACAGTGACACGATGTTCAGTTGTGTCTCACAGATGTTCTTTCCTACGGCGTGAGAAACTTTCGTATCTGCTAACTTGTTAATAGGATCTCGCTTTCCTTTTTACAACGTATCGTACGGTTACTTCAACGCAGTTACTAATTAAGATTACGCTCACGAGAATTGGTAATGAAATTTCATTACAGCGGTTGCTTTGTTTTATTCAGCTGAGAGGAATATCATCGTGGTTCCTCCGAGAAAATTTTCTACCACGTAACTTGCACAGTTTCCTTCACTTTATTTCTCAGTTATGGTACATTTTAATTGCACACCGACGTAATTGTCACCGTGGTCTGCAATTTTCATTTTAAAAGCGATGAATGAAAAAGGAAGGATATGTAATTGTCACCGTGGCCTACAATTTTCAGTTGAAAGGCGATAAGTAAATTTTCAGGATATTTGTTACTGCGAGAATATTTTTATCGTTTGTGTTAACGATGGAAACACAGGTTAACGTTTACTTTTCGAAGTGTAAAATTTGCGTTAATAATAGACGGTCGAGATTCGAAGGTAGTAAGGTTCTACGTGTAACAGTATATTTCCCAGGAAAGCTATGGGGTTTCCCGAGAACGTGGAAATATGATGAAAGAGCCCATATGGAGTGCAGAAATAAGAAGCATAACTTTCCACCAAGGGCATCATGAATAAGAACTATCTTGTATACTAAGGTGACACGTCGAGAAAAATATCTTTTGTTGTTTCCTCGTGTATTCCGCGCAGGTTTTGTTGCATTTTCAGCTAGACAGTCATATTCGCGGCTGAGTTTACCGAAACACTTTACGCACCTATAAGAAGCTTACGACGATATTCCACATTGAACAAATTTACCATCGTCCTTCTTCCTAATACATTTAACATACAAACAATTCACGTTAACGCTTTAGAAAAACAGGAACTACACGTAAATCGATATAACTGTAATAAAATGTAATTAAATTCGATTGAAATCCTCTGTAAGAAAAGAAATTGTATCTTGAGTGAATTCTTATTTCTGTTCTTGGCATAATTTATCATGATTACATTAATCGTTGGCCGCGACGTTCTATCAGACACGTGGGTAATATATTTTCAGCAGTAAGGAATGATGAACATCCATTCCCCGCAAGATGTAATCGTCGAGTACATTTCTGTGCACTATGGGCTACAGGTAGACGGCTTAATCGTGAAATGTTCATTGCGACGATGCCGTTCCTTGCGCCGAATTTCCATTATCATAATCACATCAGATCTTATCGCAACGACGACGATGCAATACCGAGACAGTGCTTATTATCGAGGCTCACTCGAAGGAGAAGCACGTGTGGCTTATTCATTTCTAATCCTATATTCGATCCTCCCTTCTCTCTCTCTCTCTCTCTCTGTGCATGCAGGAATCTTATGTTAGAGAATTCTGATGGATAGGAAATTATGCACGCTCTATACGTGGCTTGCATATTTAATAAATGAACATTAAGAGGCTAAATTCGGGGCGTTTGAAAGAATGAGAACACTTAGATGGAAGTGTGTAGTCTTTTCAGAGAACACTTGATAACGTAATGTGTCATATTAACCTTTGCGTAACGAGTGAGACAAGTTTGTTGCATTTGAGTACTAAAGTGAGTAAAAAATATTGATGATCGACGGTTAAACAAGAAATCCTTGAAAAATGTAACTTAGTGATTCACGAAAGGGTTAACAAGAGTTTTTTTAATTATTTCTCCGAAATCTCACGTGCAATTTCAGCTCACGAACTCACCATTACTCGCGATACTTTCTGGCAAACAATCCCCCCTATATATATATCTCACGTTGCACTCAATAATAGACTAAGCCTGGCACACTCATTTTCTTTTAGCTTATATCGTAACACTGCACACACTTTCCCATCGTGAATGTGCTTGACTCTGTTCAGTCATTCCCAAAAGCTACACTGTGACGTTCATCTAAAATGATAACACTATCTACTTTTGCACCCCAATCTCAAGGCTATCATTCGCTGCAAACACACATTCGATACGTATTTAAAAGCTACACTGTGACGTTCATCTAAAATGATAACACTATCTACTTTTGCACCCCAATCTCAAGCACTCGGTCGAAAAATTCTTTCCCTCTTAAGGCTATCATTCGCTGCAAACACACATTCGATACGTATTTGCACTCTTATTTCACGAATAAATTTTAGTTATGATTAATACAAATTTTGTCTTCGTTGAAAAATTATAAGTACAACGAATTATTCTTAAAATCAATTCGATACTTTTACGTCGAAATAATTATTTCAACTTTGCCAAAGGTTTCAGCTCACATTGCAGCAAGAGTCCAGGAAAATTGGAATGTTTAACACGATTCTCTCGAATTTCTCGAACGATGAGCAGAGAATATCAATTGGAAAAATAGATAAAAACGCGGCTAGGTTGTGCGAAATAGCGACGGGGAAATTTAGAATTTCCCGTGAGATTTAGAATACTGTATTGCGGGATATCTATCGTCACATCACTTCCTTGAAAACGTTCCCACCGAAAAAATCATTAATCTCGAGTTCGTTCGTAATTTCGTCTGTCAATTTCGCCGGATATCGAGAGATAAGCCGGTGTCTAGCTAAGCACCGACTAAATCGTCCAACAATATCGAGTGTTAAATCTATTCGAGCCACGATGTACACTTCTGCGCTATCATGCACGATACGAATGAGAAAAATGCCACGATACATTGTTGTACAAA
Source organism: Habropoda laboriosa (assembly GCF_001263275.1). NCBI lineage: Eukaryota > Metazoa > Arthropoda > Insecta > Hymenoptera > Apidae > Habropoda > Habropoda laboriosa. Next base: position 143,457 of record NW_017100724.1, on the reverse strand, counting down.
CATATTTGTATTCGAGGCAAGCCGCGACGCGTATTTCCCAATGAATGCAAAATATTTATTCCAACCATGTTGAACTGAAGTGTACAAATATTCGATTGGACGATTGATATATTCCTTTCTGAAGTCAAACACAGTCGCGTCTATGTGTGTTCGAAATGTTTAGTTTCTCTCGTTATCGACGATTTTAACCTTTCGCTTGCGCATTTCTGTGCTTATTTTATCGTTGCTCAATGTTGCAAAACGTGGAATATCATTGGATTCGATCAACTGGATAATTGTTAGAAAGGACGTGCTTCCGAGGGTTCCAGAGTAAAATTTTCGAACAATTTCAAACACGAGAATGGACACTGCGAATTTTGTCGAGAGCTGGAGATAGTTTCGAAACTGTTGCGGCGTAACACGTTCTTTCATAGTTAAATACACATGACAACAACATAATTACTTTATTCTAGTCACTTTGGGGTATTTTTTAAAAATTTGATTACCAAGGACAAAATAATTCTTCCGAGATATTTGTGATATT